>NW_028280819.1:1530000-1830000 GCF_059751285.1 Brachycentrus maculatus
TTATTTTTTATCATAGTCGTTGCTATAAGCAAAATATATTTTTTGAATAAAAAAAACATTTATACCGGTAAACATGATTCATCGAAACATCAATAATTTTGACATAAATCATGTTTTAAACATGTTTTGATATAAATCACGTCATGAATCATGTTTTGCATTGGTAGTATATATTACACAACCATACTCCTGGACAGGTTAAAAGCATTGTTAACACACTTCGGACGGAAAAGGTATTTCTACCCGTTCAGTCAATTGATGCCTAAGGACGGGAAGGGTATTTTTATCTTCTGCGCTGGCCTAATTTCAAAGTCAGAATAGAAGGAACCACATATTTAATGTTTTTATATGAATATTATGTACCAATCTCTTTGTTAAGGTCTTAACCATATGTACATAATGATCCAATCCCGTTGCCAGCGGTCCGCAGGCGTAAAAAAACACCCGTCCGAAATGTGTTAAAAGAAAACACTTGTATTACTATTAAAATTTATCCGCCTCCATAATATGATGGGTATCAAGCAGGAGGTCCCGGGTTCGATTCCCAGGAGGGGTCAAAATAAATACAAGTGTTTTTTCACTCTAATATTTATTCAAACTAATATTAATTAACAATCAACTTAACATTGCATCAATTCGATGCAGTGCCCTATGCACCACCATTGGGTGCGGATAAGGGTCAGTAGTGTTAACATGATTCATGTTTTGTTTTACAAAATAAAAATTTCTTATTTAAAGACTACGAAAATAAATATTATTTTTATATGTATTAATGATTGTAAAAAACTAAATGAATCATGCAAAAGCTATAAGAATATACTAAATACATATTACAATAGAAACAGGTTATCATTAATTTACACATTTGTTATTTTGAATTTACGTTTTACAAGGTAAATACCACTTTTTCTTAAAATCTATTGTGACACGTGTTTCGATGCATTCCACATCATTTTCAAACACCATGGATTTAAAGAAATAGTGGTATTTACCAAGTAAAAATTTGATTATAAATGGATAGATATTATTATTATATTATCACAAAAGCGACTGCCCAAAAAATTAATAAAAACATATTTATCTTTTTTTAATTTAAGTTTTACTTGGTAAATACCACTATTTCTTAAAATCCACTGTGACATGGGTTTCAATGAACTCCGCATAATTTTTTTAACAGATTTTACAAAATAGTGGTATTTACCAAGTAAAACTTAAATTAAAAATGGATAGATTTTACCACTATGTGGTAAAATCTACCCTAGTTAATAAATGAGAACATATTTTTCAGTTGACCAAATCATGTCCAGCGTGCGAACTGAAAGTTCACAACCAATCAGAAGATGGTCACTGTAAAAGCAGCCGAAAGGTGCAAGTAGAAATTTTAAACTGACTAACCCAAAAAATGTGTTTTATGTGATACAATGTAACCAATAATCTACTAATGTATGGAGTAACTAAATAAAAACAGTATGTTCATATGATCCGTGATTAATAAATGGGTCAGCTAGTAACAGGTTAACTCTACACTACTTCAAATGGATTACACACATCGCTCACTCCTTTCAAGAACGTCATAAATCAAAAATCGTCAATTTTCAGTTGTGCATGCTTTCGGAATGCCCAGGAAATGTACTATATCCCAGCGAAATCGGCATATTTTTAACTTACTATTTACCCGCTACAGGGCAGAAAGTGTTGTTTTTGCATTTTGAAGAAAAGGTTCTGTTTAATTATTTTTTTAAATATACTAAATATTTTTCAAATGGAGAAAAAACCTTCAGGTTTCACCTTAAAATATTTGTTGCACAGTAAAAAGTTCAATAAATGGCTTGATATTTATTTTTAATACATTGTGTTATATTTTTAAACTTTAAAAACGTTCTCCTGAAAAATCAAGTTTTTTGATTAATGACGTTTCTTGAATGGAGTGAGCGACATGCTAATGTCATTAATGAAAGAGAAAAAAAGGATTAAGTTCAATATTTTTAATAATAAGTAGATATATATTTATTTTTAATTTCAAAAGTTGTATTTTTTATTACTTTAGGTCGGATGGGAATCTTTTAAAATGGTATTTATTGGTGTAATTTTTTTTTTGACAAATTCTTTTTCAAAAAATAAAAAAGCGAATATTTTCAACAGCAAAAAAACTTTTTAATATAAGCAAAAAAATCATTCCCAAACGAAGCACGTTTAGTCAAAACTCCATGAAGAAAAATTTCGAATTCCAAAAAAGTAAATTAAATCTGATTTCAAATTTATTCCAAAGACAAAATGTTACAAGTAAAGTATGACGATTTTTTTTAAATACGTAAATATTTTTGAAAAAAGAATCTATTATTTGAAAGCAAAATCATTATTCCCAATCAAAGTACGCTAAGTTGCCATGACGAAAAACATCGAGTTCAAAAAAAGTAAATTAGATCAGATTTAAAATTTATTCCAACAAAACATTCATTTTGTCTAATTATTATACAAAAAATAAAGTAAGTACTTATTTCCAAAAACAAATCTGTTCATTGAAATCAAAATCATTATTCCAATCGGAGCATGTCCCGAATTCAAAAAAAGTCAATTTGATCAAATTTTAAATTTATTCCAAAAACAAAACATTATTTTTGATGAAATATTTTTAAATATACATAAATATATTTAAAAAATACATATATATGTATTTTTGAAAAAGAATCTATAACTTGAAGGCAAAAACATAATACACAATCAAAGCATATTTTTTTTTGACATCTCATCAAAAATGAAGAAGAATATGGAAGTTTGGGCTTTTACGGGGCTGACGACCGTCATAGGCTGGTTTAAGTGATAACTTTACACACGTGTAACACTCATTAATTCTACTCATTATTGACAACCACACTACTCAAATTCTTGGAAGTTCTTTATGTGTACAACATATAAAAAATCGAAGCAATTTAAGTCAATAATATCCATGACGAAAAACTCCGAATTCAAAAAAGTCAATTTGATAAAATTAAAAAATTATACCAAAAACAAAACGTTACTTTTGTTAAATTAAACAAAAAATTAAAAAAGGTATTTATTTTTGAAAAAAATAAAAAAGTATTACATGAAAACAAAAACATAATTCCCAATCAAAGCACATTGTCACAAGTAAAAACACGAAAAATTCGCGCCTACAATTTCACTACGCGCGGCGCGTACATTTCGCGGACGCGATATACGAGAAATGATCGGTAATATGGTAGCAAAATGGAAAATATGTTATGATAATCCAAGAAAAATCAACATTCACTCGGAATATAATACCCAAGGGGGGGGGAGATGGCTTATGAGAGTTTATTCACACCAATTGGAAAAGCATAATATAACTTTTACTATCGCTCTGATCGGACAATACAAATCGTTCGTGTTTTCCGCGTCAATCAACGAATTTGCGCGTAATTTACGCATTTTCGCTTAACACACTAAGGGCATTTGTCCACTACACGGAATTACACAGAATTTTACCGTCCGGCACGTCAGTTAGCGTTTTAAAACGGCACAGAATTGTATAGATACATAAGGACCGTCAGTCCATTTGAACTTCACATTCGTTTGAAAATCCCATAACTAGGCGAAACAATTGTCACAATATTAATTTTTTATGTGTTTTTGTAAATAAAATACAACTTAGTAGACTCAAAAAAGCTATGTTTGATTTTAAAAAAAATAATACATATATTTTAAAACGACGATTGGCTTGTGCTTTGTCCATCTTTATTCGGATCTGAGCTCTTGATCGGTGCGTGAACACGTTGCGCGTAATTCGATCACGCTAAACTGTCGTAGTCGTTTTCATTTTTCAAAACCGGACTGCCGGACGGTAAAATTCCGTGTAGTGCACAAGCGGCTTTAGTGTGTTTTAATATCAAAGGCCTTCTTGTTGATGCATGAAAGATGTATCACAAGGTTAAACAAAAATTCCCGCTAATTCCTCTCGCAATTGTGACAGTCAAAAAACTATATAACCTAAAATTCTAGAATTGCGGTCACAATTTCTAAAATGATAAAACTAAACGCATTTTACCTGTGATTTTTTTATAAATTTTTATTATTTTTATAATTATTTTGTTTGTAAATGAAAATCAGACTTGACACTGGCAAAAACATCCTCTCACTGGGTGACTGCCAAATAAATAAATATAAAATTAAATAAATAGTAAGTATATGCTATAACTTTTCTTGTATTTGTATTTAAGAATTTCTCTCACATAACACAATAAAGCAACTCCCAGCAAAGCACACAAATCACAATCAACACATTTTATTGAATCGTACATAGAACCACAAGATCCAAAACACAGAAACACATCAAACAAAATCTATCACGTACCTCTTTTGGTCAAAATAACTTTTATTGTTATGCAATAAAGTTGTACAACCTGCTTCCATTATCCACAATCTTGGAACCCTTATCCGCACCCCAATGGTGCATAGGGCACTGCATCATATAAACGCAGTGTTAACTTGATCGTTAACATATGAAGGAAAGGTGATCAGTCCTCCGCTTCAGGCACCAGTCCAGAGTGATATTGAATGAATATTAAAGTGAAAATTCACTTATATTTATTCGACCCCGCCCCCTGGGAATCGAACCCGGGACCTCCAGCACGGTTGCCTAACGCGCTAACCACTGCGTTATGAAAACTGACTACCGCCAATATGCTATGCCAACTAACGTCTTTAAGTGAAAGGGAGTATATTATAGAGTATAGTCGTAAATATTTAACAAAGCGATCTCGCGTAGGTACGGCAAGTTTTAAAATAAATTACCAGAACAATGGTGCTAATAACAATACGAGTGCAATACAATGAAAGAAATGCTATGAAAAGTGTAATAAATATGTTCTCTCAAGCTTTTAAATGCACATTACGAATTTAAAATGTATTCACGTACACACCTACTGACATTTAAAAAAGAAAACATATTTTAAGAACGTAATATGACTAATAACTGAATATTTTAAGAACGTAAGGAGGCGAGGAGTGTATGTCAAGACACGAGAGTTTGGCGTTCAATCCTTTCTGCCTATCCCTGCTGATAAACGGCGTGATGGTAGTAGCAGTAGCAGTAGTAAGAACGTAATACAAGATTGAAGAGACTCGAAAAACATTTCGCATACGAATTGACAAATTAAAAAAAAAAAACATTAATTGATTCGGCAGTCACAGTGATAATTTCTAGCACGATATGATAATTTTCTATATTTTTCAATTCAAGTTTTACTTAGTAAATACCACTATTTATTTAAATCTATTGCGACACGTATTCGATGCATTCGTTGTTTAAAAATGTTGCGGAACGCATCGAAACAAGTGTCGCAATAGATTATAAGAAATAATGGTATTTACCAAGTAAAACTTAAATGTAAAAAAAAAGTACTATTTTCCAAAATGATTCGTTTTTTTTGCTTCGTTGTTATTTTTTGTTCTTAATTTAGTTTTTTTGTTTGTTTAAATTTTCACGTAAAAAACTTCTTCATTATTTTTACCGAATTTGTTTTTCTTTCAAATCACAATTTTTTACTCTTATTCGAAATTTCACCTCAAATTTCGGGCGAAATTCATATGGAATTTTAAAAGTTTTGCATTTAAAATTGACAGAGGGAGCATGATTTTCTAAATGTTATTGGATATACTCGTATGTATATCGATTTTAGGAATAATGTACGAACAAATGAGCTTTTTACTGCACTTATTTGAATTTTACAAATTAAATGAAAATTAATAAAAAATATTTTTAAAATACGATATTTAATATAAAAAAGAACGATAGATTTTTAATATCAAGTTGAGACACGAAAAACATTTTAGCAAAGAAATGAACAAAAAAACGTGCGCACTTTTCACTGTTGAAAATTTTGTTCACCACGTCAGTTAGGGATCTATAGCACGATTAATATTTATTTTCTAATTTTTCCGTACTTTTTCGGGCGTCACTATACGAAAGAAGTACTCACCACAGACCACTGCCTCGTGAAGATCACAACACCTTGCTTTATCATACTATTTTCATTGTGCGTAATTCGGGAGGGTGGTTCAGATTCAGTCGCTATTCGACTCACAGATTTTGTCAAAATTTGCAACTCTTCAGATTTTTGCAATCGTTTATGCGAATGTTCAATGTCCAATCGGGCTAATGATCTCAAAGAGTAATAAAACCAACAATTATCAAATTTTTAGCTTGGATAAATTTAACTTCAATGTTAACTTAATTTAAATTTAACTTAATTTAACTTGGAACAATTCTTTAAGGGATTATGAAGAAGTCGACGACTTTATCTATTTAGGTGCACTCATTTCTAAAGACGGAGGCTGTGAAGCAGAAATCCGGAGAAGAATTGGAATGGCAAAATCAGCAATGTCTAGTCTGGCGAAGATATGGAAAAATCGGTCCATACTGAGGAGAACGAAAACCCGTCTAGTGAAATCTCTTGTATTCTCCATTGCGCTGTATGGAGTGGAAACATGGACACTGAGGAAAAAGGAAAGACATATGCTGGATGTGTTTGAAATGTGGTGCTGGAGGAGGATGCTGCGCATTCCTTGGACTGCAAGACGCACAAACGTCTCCATTCTCCGCGAACTGTCAGTGACAGAAAGACTCTCCACGACTTGCAGGAGAAGGATTCTGTCCTACTTTGGGCATATCGCCAGAAAAAACGAGAAGAGTCTTGAAAAACTAGTAGTAACAGGTACAGTTGAAGGCAAGCGGGCAAGAGGACGGTCTCCAACAAGATGGACAGACCAAATAAAGGAATCATCAAATCAAGTTGGCCCAGGACCGGGAAGAATGGAGAGGACTTGTGCACCAAGTGCCTGACATTCCAGAAGACCACGACGCTCAGCATTGAGCAAGAAGATGAAGAAGAAGAAATTTAACTTTACTTGTGAGCTTTCATTTCTATCGAGCTAAAGTTGGAGAAAAATGAGTGCCAGGGGCACATTTAATTTATGTATTAATTGTTAAATCAAACACAGACGGAGTTCTACAAATTAAACACCAACCAATAAATACATTTTATAATATTTATTTATGAAATTATATGAAAAAAATATGTTAATGACATGGACGAATGATACGATCTATTTCAGATCTACCCATCTCCATTATCCCTTTTTGGATAACTTTTTTTTATACTTTTCATTATTTAATGACTTTATGGATGATGGAAGCAGGTTGTATAACTATATTGCAAAATAATCAAAGATCTATTGACCAAAAAAGATATGTGTTAGATTTGATTTGATGTTTGTGTTTTGGATCTTGTGGCTCCATGTGTGTTAATTGTGATTTGTGTGCTTTGCTGGGGGGTGCTTTCTTGTATGTTTTATCTTCACTATGTATCTTCCTTTTGGATTCGAAGCCTAAAAATCGAAGCCTAAAAATCTAATCAAATATAGAACAGGTGAAGCATAAACAACCCTTTGAATCGATACCCTTGACCTATAATTTACTCACCTTTTTACAGAGGGCCCCACTATCATCTTCGTGCATTACTTTTTTTTTAAACACCACCTCTAATGACATAAAACTCCAATACTACGATATACAATATTTTAGCAGCTGTCGAGAAACACGCTGTCTGCCATAAGCAACGTTGAGTATTGCATGTGCTGCTTTTACGTTCAACAGATGGTGCTACCAGTGTTGCCATATATATAGATTTATCTGTATTGATACAGATTTAAGGCTGCCGCCATTACACATGACAGATTTTACTTTTAAGTAGTACTTATAGTTTCATACAGATTTTTGGAATAGGACATAGTATATGATAAAACAGAAGAATGAAAATTTGTATAGATTCGAACATGATAATAAGTAGGTGTGAATTTGTTTTATATTGGGGTGTGTTATTTATTATTGGGTAGGGTACTATTTTGTCTCGTCACGAAACATTACGGAATCTACGCAGCGTACTGCAGGATTCTCCAAAACATGACTATTTTTTTCATGCGACCGAGTGTTCATTTTTTATACACGTCGCGTAGTACGCAACGTTTTAACAATATTTTATTTTAAAAAGGGCAGGTTTTTTTTTCATTTCTGATATTGAAATAATGCATCAAATCACAATATTTTTCAGATTTTATGTTTTGATTGAATGTTTAAATAAATATGAGAATTTTTAGCCACTTTTAAGACTGATCTTAGATACCCAAAGGTTTTCCATCTAGTATTTAAAGCCTATAACTCCATTTTAATCTACTATTATCGCCATTACTACAGTAAAATAAGTTTGAGCCATTTCCAAAGCCAATCCGTAAAGGCCAATTTTTGGCCTGTATGTGGTACAGGCATATCAGGAAAAGGGTTAATTGAATTTGATTTCATTACATGGAACTTGAACTGCCCTCTGAATTGTCATGAGTACAAATGTAATCAAGTGGCCAATTGAGGCATGGGGGAGGGGCGATGACTCATGGCCAGCACAGTACTGAGGCAGACATGAACCATATATACATATGGACCCCATTATTCCCCTATAACGCTGTCATCCTAACCATAACAATGGATATAAATCAATAATTTTTCGTCCCCACTATGCGCCATATTAAATAAGTGAAATAAGATTGATATTGAGCCGGCAGCAGCCAATTTGACTCCTGGCCAGATTTTTTAGACGCAATCCCACAAGTTGGTTTATATTTCAAAACCAAACCATATGAGGCAGTATTTTTTCAAACCCTATGCACCGCTACGAGTAAAAAAATAACATCAACTTAACTTATAAGGTACTATATAATCAATATTTGAAGCATTAACTGTGTGATTTTCCCTTCGTATAACTCAAAAATTATATATTGTTAAAAATACTGTCAAAATAAAGGTTTTTAATTAATGTTTTACTTAGTAAATACCACGAATAAGTAAGATATTAATTGAAAGTGGATAGATTTTACCACAAAGTGACTGCCGAATCAGTTAATGAAAAAATAAAGGTTAATGAAAATTTACTCTCCTGAAGTTTTTCAAAGAGTATCTTAGTATGCGAAACGATTCGGGAAAAATCTTACATACATTTCGTGAAGGTCTTTGCTAAATAAAAAAAAATATCTAAATCAACCAGTTTTTATTGAGCCAATGGTTTTAACCGTTAGAGTGCTGAGAATCGATATATCAACTAGCATACTTTGCCAAAAGCACGGCCTATCTATATACTAACAATGACGGCAGTGTGTTTTGGCGGTCGATCTGGGAGCTTGTGTCGCAAAGTGTGCGTTTGTTAAGTTCCGATTCGTCAATAATATTCACAAATTTAATAAATTTTTAGTGAAATATAGAAAATTTTGGTGGATTTCTTAAAAATTTTCTCTAAAATTCTCTACAAAACTAACTAACTAACCATCACGCCGCTTCCCCGCAGGGGTAGGCAGAGAGAATAGAGCGCCACACCACTCTGTCCTTGCAAACATTCTTCGCCTCTTCCACGTTCATGCATCTCCTCACACATACCCCCCAATTGTTACGACTCCTAACCTGACCACTTTCAAGTATTTGGCATACCTGATCGTGCCATGTTTTTCTCGGTCTTCCTCTGCTTCTTTTCCCACTAACATTCGCCTCATAAATTTGTTTTACCGTTCTTTCCTCACTCATTCGTTCTACATGTCCAAACCATCTCAACACACCTTTCTTAATTTTATCGATAATGCTTATCTCAGCTTCGCATTCCTTCCTTATTTCACTATTCGAACATCTATCATACATCGTTTTGTCGCACATTTTTCTGAGAGATCGTATTTTGACTGCATTCAGTCTACTTTCATCCTTCTTTTGCCAACTCCATGTTTCACTTCCATACATTAGAGTTAGAACCAGGACTTCGTTGTGCACTGCCAGTTTAGCTTCCGCTGATAGGTGACATATTCTTGTGAATGAAAATATTATGTTTTTACTCAAATTGCATCTTTATTACAAAATGCTGTTTTATTTGAGTAGTTTGATAGGTTCTCCACCAATACCAGAAAGAAATACTAAAATCGGTCAATATTTGAGAAAAATATTGTCGATTTTGTACACGCCCCATAAAAAAGAAATTTTTAGATACATATCGCTCACTCCTTTCAATAACATCATACATAAAAAAATCTTCAATTTTCAGTTGTGTACTATATCCCAGCAAAAGCGGCATATTTTCAACTTAATATTTACCCGCTACAGGGCAGAAAGTGTTGTTTAATTATTTTTTTTAAATATACAAAATATTTTTCAATTGGAGAAAAAACCTTCAGGTTTTACCTAAAAAGATCTGTTGCACAGTAAAAAGGTCAAAAAGTGACTTGATATTTATTTTTAATACATTCCATTATATTCTTAAACTTTAAAAACAATCTCCTGAAAAATCACGTTTTTATCATATATGACATTGTTGAAAGGAGTGAGTGATATGTATAAGAAAAAATCTCAGCACTAAAACGATTAAACAAATTTTTATAGGTACCATTTATTGTCACAACTATCCCCCCATTGTGAATGAAAATTAAATAATAAATTTTTATCGATATATTCATTTCTAACATTGTCATATCTGTTCAAATACATACTGATTTTACCCAATCATTTTACCATATTTTATTTGTGTTTTTTTTTTACCTATTTTATAGTAAACCGCAGCATCTACATCAGCCCAAGTATCAAATGAAATAATTAATCAACAAGTTACTGGGATTTATTTAAGATACAATAGAAAAGTATGGGTAAATAATATAAGGCGGGTAGGAGATTCTTTAGTCAGCGTGTCAATTATAAAAGTACACAAGAAGAAAGATACTGGGATAAGAACCATGCTTGAATATCTGAAAAAATATAAAATATGATACCATAAAACGATCAAGACAGAACGTTAAAAAAAACAAACATTAAAATAAAACACAAATTACTTTTACTTATTTATTTTTTTACAAAAATGTTAAAAATGTTAGTATATAACCACTCACCGAGATTTTTATGTCTACCGGTTTCGAGACGTACCCGTCTCTTTGTCAGGACAATCACTACACCAGCATGCAAACAATACTACACGTCACTACCATAGCACTATTTGTGAAGGGTAGTATTGTTTGCATGCTGTGGTAGTGATTGTCCTGACGAAGAGACGGGTACGTCTCGAAACCGGTAGACATAAAAATCTCGGTAAGTGGTTATAAACTAATATTATTAAAATTTTTGTAAAAAAATAAGTAAAAATGAACCACAAAGTAAATATGCTTTAAATATTCAAAATATTGAGAATACAAATTACTTTTATTATTACTATATGATGATAGTGCTTCCGGAAAATTCATGCAGGAATTTTAAAAATAAAAAATATATGGTAAGCATAACCTAATTAAAATAAAAGTATAATATAATGCCTTCTGTATTTCAAAGATAACAACTATGTCAATTTGCTGTTTTCCTCATAAAGAAGGCATTGCAAGATATTTCTGTATGTAACTAATCCAACAGTCACTTATTTTTGATAACGACAGAAAAATCTAAAAAAAAAATTGTGTCGGGTTGTGGTCCCGTGGTTAGTGTCGCAAACTCTTAAGTCAGAGTTTCTCGGTTCGAATCCACCCTACCACAATTTGATACCTATTTCTAATAATGAGCCGCTCAGGCTCACAGAAATAGTATGAAATTGAAATTTTTGTGTAAATAATAAAAACAAAAATATTTATATTTTTTTTAAATAAACAATTTGATGAACTGTTTTTTTAAAGAATAGTAAAAAATCAAGTGATATTAACGTTTGATTATTTGTACTTTCTGACATTTACTTCCAATATCCACATAAAATTAGAAGTAGTTTTATAATTTATATTTAACATGGTTAATACAACTTTTTCATGAAACATATTATGACACATGTTTCTATGTATTCTGCATCATTTTCAAACACCATATGCAAAGCTGAGTCTAAATTCTAGAGTTGTATCTTTGGGACGTTGAAGGTTGAAGAGGGGGTAGGACCTATTGCTCATTGTTTTACTGTAAAAGGTGTTTGAAAATCATGCAGAAAGCATTAAAACACATGTCGTAATAGATTTTAAGAAATAGTCATAACATTTGTTTTCATCTCACCAATAGATGTCTCTATAGAAGTTCTAGTGATTCAAGAACAATGTTTCGAAATTGGTTCATATATACTTATTTAGAACTTCCAAGAATTTGAGTAGTGTGGTTGTCAATAATGGGTAGAATTGGTGAATGTTACACGTGTGTAAAATGATCACCAGCCTATGACGGTTGTTAACCCCGTTAATGCCCAGACTTCCATATTCTTCTTCATCTTTGATGAGATGTCAAAAAATAATATAAAATTAAAATTAAAAATGGATAGATACTACCAAAAAGTGACCAAAAAAATTAGTGAAATTGAAAAAATAACAAGCTTATGAAAGAAATTTAGCCATACAATCAAATGCTCTAACTCTGATCATGCAAAATTGAATTTTTTTTTTATCAAAGGTAGCACTGAATCTCCTCCATATTACAATCATGAAATACTGAACTAATATAATATGAATTACGCATAAAGTTTGATATTCTACTGCTGTTACAACATCTACTTGATGAATCAATAAATGATGTAAGAAAGGGGGTCTGAAGAAGCAAATAATTGAAATAGCTGTCGCTAGCTACATGAGACACGGACTTGTTGATCGGTAGCATATGGCATATGGCATACAGCATACTGCATACGGCATGAGTGACAACAACAATGCTGCATGAACATGTACTGCGGGCCGTAGTGATGTACCTCGGACAGATTAGTAATGGGCGAGTGCCTTTGTAGAGAAGGTTTGGGCGCGGGCGGCGCAAACAGCTTCCGCACAGCCGAGATGGGGCGGCCCAGCTCTAGGGCCGCCAGGAGCCCCCCGGGGACCTACACGGACCCACACTTAGTAACACAATACAGTGAGCTACTTCGGACCCACACTCGGTGACACAATACACAATACAGGGCTACCCCTGACTTATCAAGTGAGTCCATTCATTCAAAGATCCACACCTAGCGACACAATATAGTGAGCTGTCCCGGACCCACACTTAGTAACACAATACAGTGAGCTACTCCGGACCTGCACTCGGTGACACAACAGTGAGCTACCCCGGGCCCATCAAGTGAGTTCATTCATTCAATGATACACACTTAGTGACACAATATAGTGAGCTGTCCCGGACCCACACTTAGTAACACAATACAGTGAGCTACTCCGGATCCACACTCGGTGACACAATGCAGCGGGCTACCCCTGACCCATCAAGTGAGTCCATTCATTCAAAGATCCACACTTAGCGACACAATATAGTGAGCTGCGACGGACCCATGTTTAGTGACACAATACAGTGAGCTACTCCGGACTCATCAAGCGAGTTTATTCATTCAATGATCGACACTTAGTGACACAATATAGTGAGCTGCCCCTGACCCCTCAAGTGAGTTCATTCATTCAATGATCCACACTTAGTGACACAATATAGTGAGCTGCACCGGACCCACGCTTGGTGACACGATACAGTGAGCTACTCCGGACTCATCAAGCGAGTTCATTCATTCAATGATCCACACTTAGTGACACAATATAGTGAGTTGCCCCTGACCCCTCAAGTGAGTTCATTCATTCAATGATCCACACTTAGTGACACAATAAAGTGAGCTGCACCGGACCCACGCTTGGTGACACAATACAGTGAGCTACCCCGGACTCATCAAGTGAGTTCATTCATTCAACGATCCACACTTAGTGACACAATACAGTGAGCTGCCCCTGACCCCTCAAGTGAGTTCATTCATTCAATGATCCACACTTAGTGACACATTATAGTGAGCTACCCTGGACCCACGCTTGGTGACTTAATACAGAGAACTACCTATGACTCATCAAGCGAGTCCATTCATTCCGAGTTCCACACAGACCCATACTAGTGGGCTATCCCTGACCCATCCAGTGAGTCCATTCATTCAAAGACCTACACGGACCCACACTTTGTGATACAATACCAGAGCTACTCTAGACTCACACTCAGGGCTACCCTTCGCCCATCTAAGTAAATCAATTTATTCGAAAACTTATAATAACTAACACTTTTGATGTTTTTGCTAATAGATTTAACATTAACTTCACGGTATCACCATGCGACATGTGTTTCGCTATAACACATTGATATCTGTATTTATTGATTAATTAGGTTTAGAATTATTTATGAAGAAAGGTAATAAGAGGACGATGTTCAAACAGCTCTTTCCAGCTTTTCATATAAAAACCTAGTTAAAAGGAATTAAAATAAACAGGAGTATGTTTTATATTTGTTTTCAAAGTTCATGCATATTTATTGTTATTTATAGTATTGTCTTCGTTCGGGCAAAAATAAACTAACAAATGCAGTGGTGATATTTTTTAACCCATGATTAAAAACAATACAAAAATAGCAAAGAATTTTTTCTATACATTTTCACATTTAGATTGACATTCATATAAAAGATTGGTGCATAAGTGTTTAATGCGATGAGTTAAGAAAAAGGTCATTAATGTGTCTTTTAGTTATTGACCTTTGGGTGAATAGAGATTTATTGAAAAGAGCATCAATAACCCTTCCAGAATAGATGCCTGAACTGTCTTAAAAAATAAGGATTTCGATATAACAAATAATCGTCGTGTGTCGTGTGTCGGGTTGTGGTCCCGTGGTTAGTGTCGCGGACTCTTAAGTCAGAGTTTCTCCGTTCGAACCCACTCTACCACAATGTGATACCTGTTTCTAATAATGAGCCGCATAGGCTCACAGAAATAGTTTGAAATTGAAATATTTGTGTGAATAATAATATCACAAATATTTCTCTTTTAAAAATAAAAATAAAAATCGGTGTAGTTTTGTATTATAGAAACAGTTTTAAAAAGTGATGGGTAGGTTTTTTTCTTCTTCTCCAATTTTTAACTGATTTTATTGGATTATTAGCTAGGGTAACAAACCATGCCATACAAAACGATAATGAAATATTCTAAATTCACTATCGAATTAAATTTTGTAGTATGGGCACATAGGACGCAGAGAATCTGATCATATTGTGAACCAGGCAATCGCCATGGATCTTCCTCGAAAGACATCTAAAAGAAGACCAAAGAATTCATGGATGCTGCAGAAAGAAAACATGATTCAAAGGCATGGCCTACGTGACTTTGCCCATGACAGAAGGAACTATAATTTGAGGACGAGGAGAGCTGACCCTGACAGTCTACAAAGACGATAAGTTGGGATGTAGCCAGGAAGAAGATTGAATTGAATTTTTTCCACAATATGTATATCAGAGTTAAAAGTGTGTCGGATTGTGGCCCCTTGGTTAGTGACGATGACTCTTGAATAGAGTTTCTCGGTTCGAACCCACTCTACCACAATTTGATACCTATTTCTAATACTGAGCTACTTAGGCTCACAGAAATAGTATGGAATTGAAGTATTTTGGTAAATAATTATTTTTTTGTAAATAATAAAATTTGAATAAGAGCATTACATTTATATGTTCAAAAGAAAGTGTAAAGATATATCGCTCTTGATGCCGCAGATCTCTCAAAAAACTGTTTGTATAATTAGATAAATTTAAGTGTGTATTGTGCAATGAAAAAAAATTGTGATAATATAACAAGTACAAAGCTACATCGGCATGCACAACAAACATGCAAAATAATAATAATAAAACCCAATATCTACTTTATATCCAATAAGTTTATTGTGTAACCTGAATATGTTCAGACAATCATCATATAAAATGAAACAATAAAAGTAATATAACATTTTTTTTTTAGTTTTGTACGAAAATCTTAGTAATGTTAGTATATGACCACTCACCGAGATATTTTATGTCTACCGGTTTCGAGACGTACCCGTCTCTTCGTCAGGACTATCACTACACCAGCATGCAAACAATACTACACGTCATTACCATAGCACTATCTAGTCACACTTACAACTACAAAAAATGTAAGTGCATGTTAGACTTCGGACTTTAGTGCATGTTGTTCTACAATCGTAGTTGTTCTACTCAGTGCATATTAGTCCTTGGATTAACTTAAAACGCATGCGATTATTATTTTGTGTAGTTATAAGTGTGTGAATTGTAATGGCCCTGCCATTTCTCATTCGCACTTTTATTGTCCTTTTAGAAAGTCGAGGGACTCGTCATTTGCTTGCAATATGTTGTCCAGCCTTAGGTTCGAGATGCGTTCCCATGGCCATAAATAGGTACAGCATTTTATGATTCCCTACCCTAAAGCAAGAGGGTTTTTAACATAGTCTAATTTGGTATTTCGTGAGAGTCGGGTGTAACATAACTTAACAGAGCTGTTTGGAAGCACATGAGTATTGACTTCTGTATTGTTTGTTTTTAAATAAACATAAATATAAATAGTCGATACCGTGTTATTATTTAATACTCGCTTCAGTCCAACCTGCCTCCTGACAAAAGGGGACTAAAGTGTCCTGTTCAATGTGGACGTCATCGAGTGCACGCGTACGCTGATCACAAAGTGTCTTCGCGCACGTAGCGCACGCGACGCGACCGTCCATAACTTTACAGAATAGTGCTATGGTATGACGTGTAGTAATGTTTATATACTGGTATAGTGATTGTTCTCACTAAGAGATGGGTACGTCTTGAAACCGGTACATTAAAATCCTGGCGAGTGATTATATACTAACATTACTTACAATTTTATAAAAAAAAAAAACAAAAGAGTAAAAATGACTAACCACAAAGTAAATCCTATAAATGTTAACCCTCACCGGTCCAATGCTGAATCTCATTCGACATGGATTTTTTCCTCGTAGGTCCCATGTCGAATGTTATTCGACATTTTTTTCATCATTAGTATTATTTATTCAGAATGCAAGCTTGCATTTTTGTAACTCGTATCTATTACAACAATACACAAAGACCATCTTCGCATCATAGATAAAGTTAATTGCTATTTTCCATTGGAAATCATATAAACATCAAAGATAGGTTACCGTATTTTTCATTCAGTCCTTAACCTTTTAACCGCGTTAAGCCCCGTTTTTTAAATGATTACTTTTATTATGCATATTGGGATTCATTGTGCCTTTTTGGTACTCTATAATACACGTGTGTCACATTATTCTGGAAATATGTCGTAATATAAACAAATAAGATAGTAACAAAAATAAATCAAAGCACGCATCGTGTGTCACTCTTACCCACTGGCGATGCGAAGCGTCGAGAGTGAGACAGATATAGGGCATGATTATGGTGCGGACTAATTACCGACCGCAAGAAAAATCAGGGATCTGTTCTTTTATTTATCCTTGTGATGTTACAAATTATTAGTCAGATATTTCAACAGATGTCATAAGGCCAAGGATTGACGTATTATTTTATCCAAAGTTCCACACCATGAAAAAATCCCTCCAAGTTGAACTGAGGTTCGAAACTTGGAGCAATGTAAAAACACATACGCTTATGACAGCCGCGTATGGGGCATGTTTTATGAAAACACATACGGTTATGCGAGCCGCGTGGATCCGGTTAAATAATAAAAAAGGAGACTATTTACAAAACAAAACAAAAGTGAAACGTTGAAACGTTGAAACGACGCAAAGCGAGGTCTGAGTGTATGTGGAGCATAGAACAATATTTTACCATTGGAATGTAACTGTCTAACTGTATTTTTTTTTATTTGGGGGACCGGAAAGGGTTAGTAAAATGTAATAACACATTTAACAACGATAATACTGTGCGTGACTATGGTGCAATAAACAAATAACAACTATGACCAATATGTGACATAATAAATAAGTTAACACAACAAAAAAAGCATCCAAAAGGTAACAATAAGAACTACTTAGAAACGTTTAATACAATTAACAAAATTGTAGGAAACAACAGGCGTACAAATTTGTGAATGCACCTTTAAAAGTATATATAATTCACCAACACCAATGCTCTTAAACAATATTTAAATGGCAGGATATTTCAAAACGCGAGTTCAATAAGGAAAAACTACAAAAAAAAACAGAGATATTAAAAAGTTTAAAAAATACATTCATGATAGTCAGAATCTTTAGTGTAATGGTTAGCGCGTTTAGCTACCATGCTTGTATGTTCAAACAATCATGCTGGTATCATTAAAAAATAAATACCATATTTTGACGCTTCAGTAATATAAAAAATCCTAGTTACTTCATGAATTTTTCCATACAGAATTATCAAAATTGTAAAAAAATTTCACACAAAATTCAAAATAAAATTACAAGGAAAAAGGTGAAAAATGTAACCTTTTTTTTTTTTTAATTTATAAAAATATATATATAACAACTTTTGTTATTTTGTCATAAAAAAAACTATGAATTTCATTCAGAAAACTCATTGTTCAAATTTAAATTTATTTGACTATTCAATAAATATTACAGAGAACAAAATCAAAATGGCATCAATCATAAAATAATAATAAATAACAAATGTATAATAATAAATTACATTGAAAAAATTTCATGTTTCCTTATTGAACTCACGCATAAAATTGAGTATAAAAAGTATAAAAACGATATATTTCATAAATAGACAAATCAATCTGCTACAGATACACTGATTCCCTATCAATCAAAAGTGTCTAAAATTTTACTCAAAGCCAAAAACGCCTGGTCGCTATCGAATTTACGAAAGCATCTCTTCAGGGTCTTTTCATACAGCCAGCTGAACGATCTCCTCACCCTTTTCGTGTGGGATAGCATATCGCAGCATTTGGCCGGACAGCGGGTAAAAGATCTAAAACGATGACCACAGCTGTCCAGGAATTGCGCGCAATAATAGTATTCCACATTTTCAGGGTGAGGGGTTTCAACTGGGGCGTAGCTCCGCCTCGTACAGTAGTGGCAGACTGATCGGAGGCTCTTAACGCAAGACTGTCCCGCCACCGCTAGTGCCCTCCTACCCCCGGACCTTCTCACCTCTTTTCCTTCCGGCATGTCGTCCGTGAACTTGACGGAGTGCGTCCGGGACGCCTCGCGCTCCTCCCAGCCGTCCGAATCCGACTCTGCATTGTCGTTGAGGCCGGACCTTTTCACTGTAGCACCAATGAAAACAAACATTAATGAATTATATCGCCACAATGAATTATCAGGTTGAGTCATAAACAAAAGAACATTAGGGCGAGGCCCCATTAGTGCGATGCGCTGCGTTGCGCTGTTTTACGCTGTTTTATAACCTTTACGCCTTCTGAATTCCATTTCTAAAGCTGGAAATTATCACCTTGCAATCATATGATTAATAATCAAATTAACACCGCGCCAACCCTATACGGTGGACGCTGCGACGACGCAACGCAGCGCATTGCACTAATGGGGCCTCACCCTTATATGTATAATTTATATTTTAAGCAATAACTTTGTGATTTTCCATTTTATAATTAAATTATAACTTTGTTTTAAAATCACTATAAATATTTTATTATAACTTAATTATAATATCTACCGGTTTCGAAGCTGACCGCTTCATTTTCAAGACTGATTAATACAAAAACACTGTAGATAGTGTTTTAGTATTAATCAGTCTTGAAAAAGAAGCGGTTAGCTTTGAATCCGGTAGACATTACAATTAAGTTAAAATAAAATATTTATAGTGATTTTAAAACAAAGTTATATTTTAATTATAATAAAACATTTTACTGTGCGTATATTGGCAAAAAACGTTAACCATAAAATCCCTGTTTGAGTAATCCCTGTTATTTACAACTTTTAGCCGGAATGAAATACCCGCTATTAAATTTAAAGTTGAATTTACTTAGAGAACTTCAAAAATATGAAATTTCAAACTACTTGGTGTATTTTGCCAGTTTATAGAACATTGCAAACTTTATAATAATAATAAATAATAAAACCCTTATCCGCACCCCAATGGTGCATAGGGCACTGCGTCATATAACGCAGTGTTATCTTGAACGTTAACTCATGAAGGAAAGATGATCAGCCCTCTGCTTCAGGTATCAGTCCAGGGTAATACTGAATAAATATTATAGTGAAAAAATCACTTATATTTATTTGACACCCCCCTGGGAATCGAACCCGGGACTTCCAGAACGGTAGCCGAGCGTGCTGACCATTACACTACGGAGGCGGACGAAAACTAATAATACTGCATCATTAAGTCAGAATTGCAAAGTTTCGAGTTAATTTTTTTTTGCCA
This sequence comes from Brachycentrus maculatus, assembly GCF_059751285.1. NCBI lineage: Eukaryota > Metazoa > Arthropoda > Insecta > Trichoptera > Brachycentridae > Brachycentrus > Brachycentrus maculatus. The sequence goes on from NW_028280819.1 coordinate 1,550,205, forward strand.
GTACATCCACAGTATCATTATTTATTCCATTTTCCAGTTTTACTCGGTAAATATCACTGTTTCTTAAAATCCATTGTGACGCGTGTTTCAATGCATTCCGCATCATTTGGGAGTGCGTACAATGGTATGCAGTTTTAGTTCGCACATTGGACATAATAATAATAAATTCCTTACCGCACCCCGATGGTGCATAGGGCACTGCTCCATATAAACGCAGTGTTATCTCGATCGATTACACATGAAGGTGATCAGCCCTCCACTTCAGGTACCAGTCCAGTGTAATATTTAATAAATATTAGAGTGGAAAAATCACTTATATTTATTAAACCCCCCTGGGAATCGAACCCGGGACCTCCAGAACGGTAGGCGAGCATGCTGACCATTACACTACGGAGGCGGACATTGGACATAATTTGTATAAATATGTTCTCATCAATTGATTCAGCAGTCACTTTGTAGTAATATCTATCCATTTTAAATTTAAGTTTTACTTGGTAAATACCACTACTTCTTAAAATCTACAGTGTTTGAAAATGGATTGAAATACGTGTCACAATAGATTTTAAGAAATAGTGGTATATACCAAGTAAAACTGAAATTGATATTGGAGAGATATTACCACAAAGTAACTGCCGAATCAATTAAGGAAATTATTCATTCCATCAGACACTAGGTTATTCAGATGATTATCAATATTATAAGTGTCTCAACTTTAGACGGAATATCTATCATTCATATAAAAGAATATCCGGAACAACATCTACAACACAGAAAACACCATCAACTTTTCTTATTACATTATCAAAAGATTTTAACACACACCAATCACTACCAATTTTTATTAATATAAGTCGAAACACTACTTAAAATTCTACCGAAATTATTCATCTTGGTGATAGCTATTTTGCCTTGGATAGTATTAATAGTAGCCTGGGTCACAATATGATCAGGTTTTCTGCATCCTATATCGCTCACTCCTTTCAACAACGTCATATATAAAAAAAATCGACAATTTTCAGCTATGCATGTTTTTGGAATGCCCAGAAAATGTTCTATATCCCAGCAAAAGTGGCATATTTTTAACTTAATATTTCCCCGCTACAGGGCAGAAAGTGTTGTTTTTGAATTTTGAAGAAAACGTATTGTTAAATATATATTTTTTTTAAATATACTAAATATTTTTCAAATTGAGAAAAAACATTCAGGTTTTACCTAAAAAGATCTGTTGCACAGTAAAAAGTTCAATAAGTGGCTACATATTTATTTTTAACACATTTTATTATATTCTTAACCCGATGGTTGCCTGAGACGAGATATCTCGGCAAATGGCGGAGTGCCCGTATTGCCAGAGACGAGATATCTCGTCAGTACTTTTGATGACGTATTACTCCGCAGTTTTAACTCATATTGACAATCTGTCAAAAACGGAACATACATTGCCATGTGTTGAAGTTCTCACAAAATATTTTATAAAGTTTTTAAATACTTTTAAGTGATTTATCGGTATCACTTTCAGCTGACAGTTGACAGATGTCATTAGGGCTACCACTCAAACCACTTGAAATATTGATTATTTTAATCGATTGTTTTGAACGCCAGGGGTTTTTATTTTGCTCAATTTTTTTGTGTTTTTCTTATTATTTTAAAATATTTGTTTATTTATACCTTTCGCGTTATATTTACTCCGATTTTATCAGTGTTTTGCTAGTGATATTGGTTTCTTTTCACAACTTTTTAGTAAATAAATTATTTCTTTGTGCTAAGTTCTTTGTTCTTCTTCGTGCTAAGTGAAAAAGAACAACCCGGTACTTCTCATGGCAGAAAACGGAAGGCAGAATTTCTATCGCGACTTACAGAAAGACATTTTTTGAAAAAACTACCACGGACCGAAAAAAATCATCCCCGACTGCGAAGTGTATTGTGTGTACTAGCAAAAAACTAAGAAAAGAGTCTAGTTATAGGTGTAAACAATGCAAGATGGCTCTTTGTGTTATACCGTGCTTTGAGAAGTACCACACAATGGAAAATTACTAATTTATCACATTTCTAACTAAACTTCATTCTAAGATACCTGATAAATAATAGTTGAGTGTTAATATTAAATTTACTATTTTTTTACATTTCAAACTATATTCCATTGATAAATAATAGTTTTGTGTTAATATTAAATTTAATAAAAACTTGCGTGTGCGACTCAGTGTGACAACCCTGTCTGAGATGAAAATTTGAAACTGGTTTAACTTCAATAATAAAACTCTAACAATCGATGCGGGATATAATATTTGATAAGTAAATTATAATTCAATAAAAACAACAAAAAAAAATTTCTTTAGACAACTTTTTTTTTTCAAAAAAATACTTGGCCTGTTGAGCACTGCGGCGTAATTTATTTGCGGCTATGAAAAGGTTAAGCTTTAAAAACGATCTACTGAAAAATCAATTTTTTTGATTTATGACTTTGAAAGGAGTGAGCGATGTGTCCTTATCATCTCAATTGATCTCTTGATCGTTACTTATACAAGATGATCAGTCTCACAGTTCAGGAACCTCCATCCAGGATAGTATTGAATAAATAATGGAATGAATAAACACAAAATATTATTTTACCCCTTCCCCCTCCCCGGCAATGGAACCCGAGACTTTTAGCATGGCAGCTAAATGTGCTAACCAATACACTATGGAGGACAGACGCAAAGTTATATTTTTTGTGACAAACATTGATTTCTAAGTTACCTAGTTGCAGTAATTAATTACCTCATAATATGAGAATCTTGTTTCATTGATAGTTTGATAATGCCTTGACAAAGCGAAGCAGCTATCACAAAAATAAATATATTTAGTAGAATCTTGAGTTGTATTTTTATTTATATCAACAATAATAGATTATTGAATTCTACAGCAAATGCCAATTCGATAAATAATTATGGGCAACTTAAGAAAGACATTGATTTATTTTTGCGTCAACTATTTTGTTCACCGTTGAGCCAAGCAGATTTAAAAATGTATTTTTATTTGAAAATTGATTACAAAAATCGATCAATATCTGAAAAATCTGTCTTCAATTTTTCTCATTATGGAATTCTACAAAAACCAAAGATTCAATATAAAAATAATAAAGTGATATCTTGTACATGATATCATTAAAAAATAAGATATTTCTCTTTTTTTTGATAAATTAACACTGACAAAAAAAAACAAACATAAACTAAAAAAATATACACATATACTCGCTGGTTGATTTAAAAATATTTAGTTCAATAAAAATTGTAGAAAAATAAACAGTATTTTTTTTCTTCCTTCCTCGAAAGTTTCCATTTTTATACTTACTTATGAGGAATTGTATCGTTACCTTGGAAAAATGGAATTCTTGTAGTATATATTTCAAATTTATTTCACTATCAATATCAGAGCTACAAAATAAGCATAATAAATGTGTAATATAACAAGGTTAATGAGTTATTCAATCAAAAGGTATACTGGGAAAATAAAAAGATTTCAATCCTACGGAAAAAAAATTAAAAAAGCATTTTACAAAAATAAAATTATATAACTATAAACAGATAACGTTCATATATATTTCACTAAGTTTTCCCCCTAAAAACTGTCAATGCATTTACTTTTCCATAGTAAAATTTTATTTATCGATTTGGCATTTAATTTATAGAACACCGCATGTATATATATCATAATAGATTTCAAGAAATAGTGGTATTTACTAAGTAAAACTTTAACATTAATGCATTTTACCACAAAGTGTCTGCCGAATCAATTAATGATTTTTTTTAAATACCTCGGATTAAAAAGAAATATCTCTGAGAATTTTGTTTTAAAATTCCTACTAGTTCAAAATTTACGAACAGTTTTTAAAAAAATGCATTTTTGCCAAAGTGGTAGATTTAATACAATTTGGACCCGGTGCGAATTGGTGGAATGGAGTATAGTTGTCCTGTTTTTTGGAGGCGGTCTAGTGAAACATCCCGTACATATCATTCCAAGATCTATACAACAAAACGACATGCACAAAAGCGTATGTATCTACATAATGTTTGAATGTGTACGCACTACCGGTGACTGCGAGACAACACAACACGAGGCAAGAGGAGCATAAAGCCGGTTGGAGGCGACGGACTCACCTTGGATCCGGTCCAGGTCCTGGGAACTGAACTTGTGGTCGGAGCGGTAGAGCCGCCCGCTACCGCCGTGTGAAGCGTGCTCCAGCTCTGCGGTGGGTGGGAAGGGTGATGTGCCGAGTGCATTATTATTATATACACATATGTATGTCCCTCCGTGGAACCAGTCAATTCACTTTAAAGGTAACCTCCATATTTTAACCCTTTCCACTCTGACCATTTTTTCTCACAACTGATCAGCTACTCTGATCAAAAAAATGCGATGTTTTTTTACCATTAAAATAAATATTTTGATTCCCTAATTTTGGGACACTCTGTCTGGCAATTCGTATGACCATGTTAATTAAGATTAACTGTATTTACCTGAAATATTTTTTGATAGAATATATTTGGGTGATAGAGAAATCAGTGATTAAAGTTATACCTGCGCTGGGCCAGACATTGTGGCCCACGGAGCTTCCTACTAGAATCATACGGGCCAGAATGTCTGGCCTACAGAGTGGTAAGAGTTAAGGTGAGGACTGACCGGAGTCATCATTGTAACGTAACACGTTACGATGCGAGCAATTGAGCTTGAAATTGATTTATGAATGGGAAAGGGTGTATGATCACATATTTGCTTTGCGCAATGTGTCGGAGAAGTTTTTGGGAAAAAACTTAAGACTTTTTATCGTGTATTTGTGGTCATGATCGAGTTGAAAAAACGAAAGGTATTATCTGAGTATGGAGTGAGCAGTAAGCTTATCCAAAGCATAGCAGCCTTGTACGACGATTGCTCTGCACGCATTAGGGTAAATAGTTCTTTTTCATCTTGGTTTGGCATCTCTAAGGGCGCTGAACAGGGATTTTATGGAAAGACTTATATTTCTTTTGTAATAAATTGATTAAATACATGTGAAGCTGCCATAAAAGAATATTATTTGGATCCGCGGCTACATTAAAGTGAATTGACTGAAAAAGCTCCAAGGGTAAAAGCAAATTGGTGCGTGCACACTAAAATTAAGCAAGCCCGTGTTATACATAAACATTATCATCAAATACAGGTTTCTCACTTCAAATTGGACATTTTTCAAACCAAATTGGACTCCTTGCAAATCAAATTGGACGTTAAATAAACCAAATTGAACATTTTACAAAACAAATTGTATTTTACAAAAAGTTAAATTTTTTAAAAATATATTCATAGCAGTACTCACGATTCAAAGTAGTTGTGAAAATCTTGTCTGAAAACTTCATTACACAACACACGCACAGACTATGACAGCACGCTGTGCAGGATTGACAACTTGAGGACTAGTGCACTGCTAGTCTTAAGAATAAAAGATGTGGCAGATATTCACATTGACGGTATATGTAGTACTAATATGAATATATTTTTAAAAAATCTAACCTTTTCATAAAATGCAATATAATGTCCAGTTCCATTTGTAAAGAGTCTAATTTGGTTCGTAAAACGTCCAATTTGAAGTGAAAAATCTATACAATTATGATTATTCTACGAAATATAAAAATATACACTTGTGAAAATTCCCTAAAAAATTTATTAATATTTGCTTATAATATACCAAAAGTATAAAAAGTTATCAATAACATATCTAAAATTGATTAAAAATAATCTAAATGAATTCTATTTATATTAAAATTTTAAGTTAACTTGGTAAATATCATTCATTTTTGTGTATTTTACTCAAAATCATATAATTTGATAATGATGTTGACTTTTGGTAATGATATTGTATACATAAAAATGTATACAATATCATTACCAAAAGTCAACATCATAAATGAATGATATTGTAAAAAAAAGTATACATTTTAAAATGAATAAATATTGCCAAAAAATGAGAACTGAATCTATTAGTCATAATAAAAACTCATAATACAAAAGATGTCTTAAAAAATTATGGGAATGTAAGAAATTTTAATTGTTTGATAAATGTTAAACTAAGAATATTTGCATTCAGACCACACGATGGAATGTTAAATGGTTAAGATCTCAGCTAACTTACTAAAAATTTACAAATCTTAAAAACACAGATGTCACCTTTGATTTTAATTCTGAAAAAAAATGTTGTGTCACTTGCGACATATATACAACTTTTTAAAATTTGAGTAATGCGGTTGACAATTGTGAATAAGAATATCATTTAAACCAGCAAATAGAAGTAAAAACTCAGGCTTCCATATTTCTATCTTCATAGATTTCTTCATCTGTGTTGAGATACCAATAAAAAGCCTTTATCTATATTTGCCCAGACAAAGAGATATCTCAAACTGATTTTACCATATTATTTTATGAGCTCTATGTGTATGGGCTATAGTGGACTCTATCGCCCAATGCTGGTATTATTTCGTATGTTTTCACACAACACATCTTCAGATCATATATTTTAAATAAAAAATCTACCCCATTTTCCAAGTAAAATCCTCATTAAAACTCATCAATCAAAGGGTTTTATTCAAGCATTTTTTTTTCTGTTTAACAATAAAATTTCACATTTAGCATCCGAGTCGTGTAAACGTTAAAACGTCATGAAAATTCCATCACAAATAATATGCAAACAATCCATTATTGGCGGAGACATAAAACTCATAAAGCTGCAAGGACGGAGCGGTATTGTATCCAAAGCAAATGTGACTATACAGCCAAACAAAAGGCATTATTTACACACCGGTATGGAAGGTCTCCTTACCTGGCTGCTTCGTGTACTCCAACTGCGGCAGGAGGAAGCAGGTGAGAACGTTCTCACCGGTGGCGAGGTCTCGGTCGGTCTGGAATGTGAGCATCGGCTGGGCCTGGTTCTCGGACAGCCACACCGCTTTCAGGTTGAGATTCACCAGCGAATAGGGCAGGTATTCTAATCTGAAATCAGAGAGAGGGGATTGATATTACACGTTATCTTTGCAAGTATCCAAATGGTTTTTAAACTAGTCGATGGTAGTGGAAGTGTTAACTAAGCTTTTGCTAAAATGTTAGGTTTATTTGGGTTTTTTTTTTCTCCTTGGGGGTAAAGGGATCTTGCATCCCTTATGTCACCGCGACCATGTCAGGTCTATTGTGACTTCCCTGTGTTTTACAGCTCACTGCCGAGACCTACATGAGTCATGTAACTCACGACCTGTGTTGGTGGTAGGAGCTTCACCTTCTCGGAGTCCAGTAGAGGTCCTCCAAGGATGTGACTTCGTTTGTGAGCGAGTGCGTCACATTTATTTGGGTTAAGGTGGAATTGGGAACAGGCACCGGCAATTGAATTATATAACAACTTCTTTGACCGTCTCCTAGAATTAAGCCGTCATAAGTCCTGCCAAATTTTTAAGAAAGTACTTGTCTTAAAAACTTGTTTACAGTAATATATGCTTGATCAAAAAGACACCATTTGTTTTCAAATGATGCAACAAAACACCACTTTGCCCAGAGTTTTTTGAGGATTTTCAAGATTCATGCATATAAATAATAATAATAATAATAATAAATCCCTTACCGCACCCTGATGGTGCATAGGGCACTGCTTCATATAAACGCAGTGTTATCTCGATCGATTACACATGAAGGAAAGGTGATCAGCCCTCCACTTCAGGTACCAGTGCAGTGTAATATTGAATAAATATTAGAGTGAAAAAATCACTTATATTTATTGAACCCCCCTGGGAATCGAACCCGGGACCTCCAGAACGGTAGGCGAGCATGCTGACCATTACACTACGGAGGCGGATATAATATTAATTTTGGATAATTTATATAACGCGATTTTCGTAAATACTTTGTATATAAAATCTGTTTATTTCTAATATGTACATATTATTATCAGTAAATTGTTCACTAAATTGTTACTTCATTTATATTAATTGGACTGCTTTCTCATATTGCAATAAATTTTACTTTACCTAAACATGTAATTTATTGAGATTTATCAAAATTATCATAAAATTTTTACAATCCCATATTATGCCCCCTTAAATACAAACAAGCCTCATGTTAGGTCCTTCTGATATTCCGAAAAAAAATTGCTTCTGTGTCTAGTCATCTATTTAAATTCTACACTAGAGATTATTCATACTTATCACTTTTTTTAAATCGAATGAGAATTTGATTTTTGGATTTGATCATTCAAAGCTAATTATGCCAATCAGTGCAAAAAATTACGAATTGTTCATTTTTGGCTCCTAATATATTTGACAATTTGAAAAAAAAATTAAAGTAACAAATACTATCGCAATCGGGTGAGATAAGGAAAAGCCAGGTTAAATTTGAAACCTACCTTTCATTACGGTAAATCTTTTTATTTTGTGAAAGACTCCCATCTCTACCTGTTTCCGCTGACGTCCAGCACGTGCAGCGAGGCGCAGTTTCCCAAATCCTTGGGCAGCGCCGTCAGCTTGTTGTCCCTCAGACTGAGCACCCCCAGCACGGACAGGTTCCCGATCTCCGAGGGGATCTCGCTCAGGGAGTTGCGGTCCACGTTCAGGTTGGTCAGCTTGCTCATGTTGCCTATGCTGGCGGGGAGCTCCATAAGGAAATTCTCCGTCAAGATGAGCTCCTGCATGTTTTCGCACCTGGAAATCAAACGCAAGACTCATAAACTAACAAACATCTTATTTATTTTATTACAATTAAACACTTCAATAAACCACTTCAATGAGTTTTATTTATATTTACGACTAGTTTCGAAAACGACACATGTTTTCATCTTCTGGTACAAATTGAAACTGTTTTCGAAACTAGTCGTAAATATAAATAAAACTCATTAAAGTGGTTTATACAGGTGTTTAATTTTAATAAAATAATCATATCATTCCACAAAGGTAAAGCCGATTCAATAAATAACATCTTATTTTTTGACATCTCATCAAAGATGAAGAGGAATATGGAAGTCTGGGCATTTAAGGGGCTGACGACCGTCATAGGCTGGTTTAAGTGATCACTTTACACACGTGTAACATTCACCAATTCTACCCATTATTGACAACCACACTACTCAAATTCCTGGAAGCTCTATATAATATGAACCAATTTTGAAACATTGTTCTTGGATCACTAGAACTTCACTAGAGACATCTATTGGTGAGATGAAAAGAAGATTTTTAATTAGCAGAAACACTTTTATTAGTATGTGAGGTCCGAATCCAGAATTATAATCACACACATGAGAAAAGCCAGAAAATATCATTGTCATTTTTATTATTTAAGCTTGTAATTTGACCAGATAATTAATTTTTTTATTCAAAATATTGTAAACAAACATCTATATCCCGTACTAACAAATACTGGTTTTTTATTTTTTATTTAAGTTTTACTTAGTAAATACCGTTATTTCTTAAAACCTATTGTGACAGGTGATTTGATGCATTCCGCATAGTTTTCAAACACCGCATTTGAAGCAAGTCTAACTTTTAGAGTTGTGTCCTTGGGACATTGAAGGTTGAAGAGGAGGTAGGAGCTGTTTCTTCTTTTTATTTATTATTTATTTTTTATTGCGAAATCGATTTTCAAAAAAATTTCGATTTTTTTTTTTTTTTTGCCAAATCGATTAATGAAATGGTTTTTATGTTAAAAATAACCCTCAACAGACCCCGTACACCTTTGCAGTACCTTGCACAAGCTTGTACCAAGTGCAGGTGTGCTCCCCCGAATGCCCTAGTTATTGCTCCTCTCCTCTTTTTCCTCACATATTCCTCCTCCATTTCCTTTCCATATAGCAGTTTTACATTCCACTTTAATACTCCTTCATTCACATCATAGCATTGATGGACGATCGAAATAAAATAATAACGATTTATTTAAAAGATTGTGATAAAAAATATATAGAACAAACTGCGAGAAATTTAAAGATTAGACTTAAAGAACATCGTAGCGGTCTTGTTAGTCATTATTTTTCGGAATTTGCAAATATCATAATAGATACTAATCACTCATTTCACTCTCATAAATTAAAATTATTACACCTTGTTTCATATAAAGGCCAAATTATGAATTATCTTGAAAATTTAGAAATCCAAAAAAACCTGCATTCTAATAATAATTTATTAAATAATATATTGTTTCAAAATTCTTCACCTTTGCTTTCCATTTTTCCTTTGTTTTCAAACTCCGCCTCTTGACTAACCCCCTCCCCCCCCCCTAACTTTCCTCTCTCCTTATTTATAGAACAATTTTATATGTTATATTTTAGTCATTATACAGACCTGAATGATGGAAGTTTAACTTCTGAAACATGTAGTCTTTAATAAAACTCAAGTGGTAAAAAACAAGTGTTTTCTTTAATCATTATTTAAAAGAAGTCGATACTTAGTTCGGTTTTGGAATTGATAACTTAAAGCTAATCAAGCTGATCAGCATACAAATTTGTTTGCTTATTGTGTATTTCTAGAACCTGATACATGTGACAATTCGAAATAAAAAAATTAACCTGGAAAGAAATATAAACCGATAAAAAGTTAAAAATATCATCCCAATCAGGTAACCGAAAAAAATTACAGTTACACGTCGGTCACATCTATAAAAAGAAGAGGATGTTAGAAAGACAAGGAGATGGCAGAATTCAAAATACTTTTGACACGACTGTGACAAATATCACGGAGAATAATAATGTATTAAAAGCTTTTAACACCTGTACCACAAATAACTGCACTAAATGATGTACAGAAAGCATTTGGTTGCCAACTACAGAGATAAAATCTAGATTATTATGAGTCATAAAACCTAGAATAACTACTACTACTACTACTACTACTACCATCACGCCGTTTCCCCGCAGGGGTAGGCAGAGAGGATGGAACGCCACACTCTTCTGTCCTGACATACACTCCTCGCCTCCTTCACATCCATACATCTAGTCATACATGCCCTCCGATTACGCAGACTTTTGACACCGCCAGATTTAAGGTTCTGATTGATCTGATCGTGCCAAGTCTTTTTCGGTCGTCCACGTTCTGTTTTCCCTCTCACATTCGCCACATATATTTTCTTAGTCATTCTTTCGCTATCCATTCGCTCCACATGTCCATACCACCGCAAAGAGCTCTTCCTAATCTTTTCAATTATTCCTCGTTCAGCCTTACATTCCTTTCTTATATCGTCGTTTTTAATTCTGTCATACAATGATTTTCCACACATTCGTCTGAGGGAGCGCATTTCAACAGCGTTCACTCTGCTTTCATCCTTCCTTTGCCTAGAATAACGTACACAAGAAAATCATTTAAACAAATAAAAATTAAAGAAAACAAAACTATACCAAGTGATTTTCAAACAATAATCAGCCACCATGGAAAGTGAGAAAAATTAAGTTTAAAAATTAAATTAAATGATATAATCCACCATTTGCATGTGTTGTTTTTCTAATATCACACGCAGTTTCTAATATATGTATAATGACAGGCGCAGTGGCGTAGTTGGGTAGATTCTCGACAGCTAAACTGACGTCGCGGGTTCGATTCCCGCCAAGTGCAAAATAAATTCAAGAAAGATACATTTTCAATTGGTCTGGGTGTTTGTGATGTATTTTTCACATTTACCTTCTCTATCCTTACTATCTTACCTGCGACAAGCCTCTAAAAGCAGAGGCTTTGCGGGTTGTTCCTTTATAAAGATAAAATAAAATAAAATATATATATAATTATACGAAGAATGGAAAATGTTGAGGATGTATAAATTGAAGATGTATTTTATATAATGATGCGTGAATACCTCGCTCTTTGCACTCATGAGAAAACTACTTAACAATGAAAGTCGTACTTACTTGTTTAAATAACACTGTTTATTGATTCAAATTATAAATATAATCAAAAGTTAAGGAATCTAAAACTATTTAAAAAATGAAAATAACTGAATTGATTTGCCAATAATCTTGCTGCGCAAAGATCTTGGCTCTGCATGCAGTTGGTCAAGCGAGCAGGTGAAAAAAAGAGCGATTTTTTTTTACCTAACGTCCGAGTGACTCTGAAATCTAGCTACGTCTTGTGCAACACCGCTTATCATGACCCTTGTCAGGCTTCAAATTTTTCAGTTTCATAGCCTATGCCTACTCGTGAGTGGATTTATTCTTTATGTTTAAGTTATTATAGTTTCATGTAATTCATGAGTGAAAATTCTAGGCAAAAACACTCGCAAAGTGAGCGATTGCAAGTGTGTAAGGGCTTTTACAGTCTCTCCACTACATCACTGTTCTCGCTAACTCAATTTTGTGAACATGACAGCTAGACAGGTCCGTTGTCTGTTTAGGGACCTACCCGAGTCACAACAATGTTTTAAAACGCAAATCAGAAAAAAAAATTAGTTTCAATTATTTTTGTTTTAATTTTTTTCAATTATTTGTTTTTCAAAAATGTTGTAAAATATTAAAGTGAAACTGAAAGGTAAAATACTCACATTCCAATATTAATATTAAGAGTATGCAGTCTATTTTGATCCAACTTGAGTATGGTCAGGTTTGTCAGTTCACACATGCCGTCTGGAAGGGTTTCCAGAATGTTCTGCGATAAGTGGAGGTCCGTAAGCGATGAGAGGCCACCAATCTCTTCGGGGAGCTTTTCTAACCTGGAACATATGACAGAATAATATTAAAGTTTTTTGTTTTAATTTATTGAATTGGCATTTACTTTGCAGAATTCCATAATCTATTATTATCGACTATAAGACATGGCACCTTATAAGGGCCCAGAGCAGCCGTGTACTCAGTTTATAGAATAGATGCCTGCAAAGAATTCAGACACGCGCTGGTTTGATTTTGAGGAATGAGGAAACACGATGTAGGGTGCAGCGACCCATTATTACAACTGTCGGTAAGAAAAGGCGATTCAGTTGGTCAGGACATGTATTGAGCATGTCTCCTGAGAGCCGCCATCAAGCTTTCCTCTCTTACAAGGCATCAGGCTCCCGCCGCCCAGGACGTCCACAGCAGACAATCTGTTGGCAGTTTACACCTGATCTTCAGGATGCGGACCTCACTTGGGAGGATGCAAGGGAGCTGACAGCCGACAGCAGAGCCTGGAGGCAGTATGTAGACTCCATATGCTGCACATAACAAATAAATTTTTTCTTTATCTTGGTGCAATCCTTGTGGCCTGTTTTTAAGATGGATTAGCCTCCTGCGATGTCCATTCCCAGTCAATCCACCTCTTTGGTGATCTGCCCGGGAGTCATCTACCTTGGGGACGGCCGTGCAATGCAATGTGGGGGAGTCTGGATGGCTCCATCACCATTGTCTTCTTCGTTTATTATTGTTCATGCCAAAAATTGTGTATTTTTTATAACAATTTGTTTAATAAAATTGTAGGCATAAATGTATTCGAGAAGAACAAAGTGACGCAGTTCATTAAGTTTTAAATGTTTACAATATTGTCCCCACCACATGCAACGCCTTTAAATTCGTATATAAGGGGTGGAGGACCAATATTTTCGTGTTCAGATTAGATTAATATTAAAACGTGTATATGTCGCGCTCGCTCCTTTTCTATCGCCCTAAATAATTGTTAAAATTTTCGATATATTGGTGTCAATTTGTTATTTTCACACTTATAACTTTGTAATTTTAATAGATAAATAATTGTCTTCATTTGCGCGTTTCCGTCTTCCTCATCACAAGTGTTCCAGTACCGTTAGCAGTAACAATAATTATTAATAATACGAATCAAAACAATTTACGATTCTACTAAATTTATTTTCATACCACCTGTTCCGCCTTGCTATCAAAAGTGTCAACAAATAATATATTTTGCTATTGTTTTATCAAAAGAAAAACAACATAAATTCCTGAAAAAATACACAAATAAGTCAAGGTTCTTAAAAACAGCTCTTTGTTATAATTCCGTGATAAATAATAAAAGCGATACTATGTGTGTCAATGACACAATAATGGATTTCACAAATTACTGTTATCAAATAAACACAATGGCAATACGATACAACGCATGCCGTTTCGGAATATTATAATAATGACATATATGTATGCATAAAGTAACATTTCCTGAAAATCAAAAAACATATATCGCTCACTCCTTTTAACAACGTCATAAATCAAAAAACTTGATTTTTCAGGATATCGTTTTGAAAGTTAAAAAATATAATGAATTGTTTTAAAAATAAATATCAAGCCACTTATTGAACTTTTTACTGTGCAACAGATCTTTTTAGGTCAAATCTAAATGTTTTTTTTCCATTTCAAAAATATTTTGTATATTTAAAACAATAATTAAACAATACCTTTTTCTTCAAAATGCAAAAACAAAACGTTCTGCCTTGTAGCGGGTAAATATTAAGTTAAAAATATGCCGCTTTTGCTGAGATATAGAACATTTTCTGGGCATTCCGAAAAAATGCACAACTGAAAATTGACAATTTTTGATATATGACGTTGTTAAAAGGAGTGAGCGATATCATAGTTACAGCAAAAGAGCATTTTTTTCTATTTGTGATCATACAAAGGATGAAACTAGACTGAACACAAAATGTAATCTCTCAGATGAATGTGTATGATGGATTTTGACATAAGTGGAGTGAATACATTCCAAATGTGATCTCTCAGACGCATGCACGTCAAACTGATGTATGTTGGATATTGAAATAAGTATACTAAATGTGTTCAGAATACAACCTTTCAGACAAATGTGAGGCAAAACGGTACATGATGGATGTTGAAATAGTGAAATAAGGAAAGAATGCAAGGCAAGAAATAAGAAAAGTATGTAAGAATGTGAAATAAGGAAAGAATGTAAGTATGTATTTTTTTTTTTACAAATAAACAAAATTCTAAAAATGAAGAATTAATTAAAGCATAAGACAATAATTACTTGTTTTCGGATACGTCCAAGCAGACGAGGGAGCTCAGATGCCCAATCTCCGGAGGCAGCGACTGGAGCTGGTTGTGGTCGAGCCACAACTCCTGAAGGGCGGGCAGGGACCCTATATGGCCGGGCTGAAAATCAAAATGGGTAAAGTTAAATCATATTTTTTTACTATCTGCGGGAAGGGTAATTTTACGGTTTCACTCGACTGGTGGTGTTGGGCGGGAAGGGTAATTTTACCTTTTAACTGAATTCATCGTAAATTGTGTGTAAGTTATTTTTACGCATGACTTTTGCGGCATCTGTGATCTCATATCGATGTATACAGTATGATTAAATGTTATCACTTCTTTTCAGAGATGTTTATCTGTATTTAAAAGCGTTGTTAACTTTGTGGTATGGTATTAAAACACTATCCTAATCTATGTATTGAATGTTGAATCAAACACTGATTTTTCGAATCTACTAAAGTTGTATTTGATTGTTAAAAAACACATCAAAATCAATTTTGTGAAAAATGTTTCGTTTAGTTATGGCATTTTCAAACGAATGTCTTCGAACATTCATTTGAAAATGTCATAACTAGGCGAAACAATTGTCACAAAATTGATTTTTATGTGGTTTTTTTTAACAATAAAATACAACTTAGTTGATTAAAAAAATCAGTGTTTGATTCAACATTTAATACAAAAATTAAAACGGAGTTCTACAAATTAAATGCCAAATCTATTAATACTCTCATTATCATTCATCGTTCACTTTGTGTAATACCACTTCATGACTAAAACACTACTTCATGACTACCGGAGTTTCGGAATAATCTCTCTCTCTCTCTTTCAAATTTCAGTTTTATTTAAATAGCAGACCATAACAATTTCACATTAGTCTACATTTGACATGATGATGAAATGATTATTCCGAATCTGGTAGTCATGAAGCAGTGTTTTTTTAAAGCGGTATTACACAAAGTGAACGATAATGAATGATAAGGAGAATGATTAAAGAAAACACTTCGTTTTTTACCACTTGAGTTTTATTATAGACTACATGTTTCAGAAGTTAAACTTCCATCATTCAGGTCTGTATAATAACTTAACTTAACTTATAATAAGTTATTATACAGACCTGAATGATGGAAGTTTAACTTCTGAAACATGTAGTCTATAATAAAACTCAAGTGGTAAAAAACGAAGTGTTTTCTTTAATCATTGTAACATGTCTTACCGCAAAGTTAATGCCGAAACAATAAATAAAATGATAAGGAGAATGTGAAATCATATTATTTATACTAAAAACTAACTAACTAACCATCACGCCGCTTCCCCGCAGGGGTAGGCAGAGAGAATAGAGCGCCACACCACTCTGTCCTTGCAAACATTCTTCGCCTCTTCCACGTTCATGCATCTCCTCATACATACCCGCCGATTGTTACGACTCCCAACCAGACCACTTTCAAGTATTTATGTTTACAGCATTAATTTTGTGGCTAATGATTTTTTACCTTTTTTACAAAATGCAATTTTAATAAATAACGAGAGAGATTTTAGTTTACTGGTTTCAAGACGTACAAGTCTGTTCGTCAGGAAAATTACTACATCAGCATTCGAACATTTGCTATGGCCGTGATGTGTAGTATTATTACAAACATTTTAGCACATGTTGTAAAAAAAAAGTAAAAGATTAATAAAATATCCTTCCATGTCCTATTGGAGAAGGCCTGATCCACAAATTTCACAAAATTCTCAACTGATGGCAGCACTGTCGGCCAAAATTCAATCAAAATAACAACCATCATACAAAAGAAATGCTACAACAATGCATATATGTATACATCTTTCAAAAATGTATGCAATCTGGATGATCAACGATGGCCAGAATAGTGAACGTTATAATAAAAAAATAATAAAACCCTTACCGCACCCCAATGGTGCATAGGGCACTGCTTCATATAAACGCAGTGTTATCTTGATCGTTTACACATGAAAGAAAAGTGATCAGCACTCCGCTTCAGGTACCAGTCCAGTGTAATATTGAATAAATATTAGAGTGAAAAAATCACTTATATTTATTAAACCCCCCTGGGAATCGAACCCGGGACCTCCAGAACGGTAGCCGAGCATGCTGACCATTACACTACGGAGGCGGACAAAAACGTTATACATGTGTATAAATTGAACACATGAGTCAACCAAAGAAAGCAGAGACCCTTTCTCTTCGGATGTGTGTGAGATCCGTAGTTTAATCTCAAAATAACTAAGTGGAGAAACCCAGATTTCTGAACAAGTATTTGGACACACTAAAAATGTTAATTTTATGCTTACATTCGTTATTTAATGACTTTGTGGGTAATGGAAGCAGGATGTACAACTTTATGGAAAAATAATCAAAATTCTTTTGACCAAAAGATGTAGGTATGCATTACGTTTCATCTGATGTGTTTCTGCATTTTATATATAAACATTATCATTTATTTAAATTTGCAGAAACAATAGCAAATAGTGAAAAATTCGTTGGCCGATAATCAACATTTAAAAAATATTATTTCGAAAAAACTTTTTTTCTTTAACAACTGCAAATGTGAGCAATCGAAATAAAGCACACATCGCTCACTCCTTTCAAGAACGTCATAAATCAAAAAACTTGATTTTTCAGGAGAACGTTTTTAAAGTTTGAAAATATAATACAATGTGTTAAAAATAAATATCAAGCCACTTATTAAACTTTTTCATATGCAACAGATCTTTTTAGGTCAAACCTGAAGGTTTTTTCTCCATTTGAAAAATACCTAGTTTTTTTTTTTTTTTTTAATAATTAAACAATACCTTTTATTCAAAATACAAAAACAACACTTTCTGCCCTGTAGCAGGTAAATACTAAGTTAAAAATATGGCTCTTTTGCTGGGATATAGTACAAGTTTTGGGCATTCTGAAAACATGCACAACCGAAAAATGACGTTTTTGATTTATGACGTTCTTGAAAGGAGTGAGCGACATGTCCAGTTAAAAAAAAAACACCTGTGAATCAAAATGATCATTGAATGCAAATGCAATATTGATTCATAACTGCACTTTCGAGGAAAAATAAAGATGCATAGTTAATGTTTCCCAGAGAATTACAATATCCAGGAATACACAGAATGGAAATCAATGTTTTAAATCAGCAAACAAGCTATTGTGATTTTTATTCACAGAAAAATGTATTGCAAAAAATTCAATCTAGAGAAAAATTTCTAATTGGAATTTCACATACGTTTTTTTTTATCTTTAAACCCTCACCCGTACCCGACGGTGCATAGGGCACTGCATCATATAAACGCAGTGTTATCTTGATCGTTAACACACGAAGGAAAGGTGATCATCCCTCCGCTCAGGTACCAGTCCAGGGTAATATTGAATAAATAAAAAAATCACTAATATTTATTTGACACCCCCCTGGGAATCGAACCCGGGACCTCCAGAACGGTAGCCGAGTGTGCTAACCATTACACTACGGAGGCGGGCGAAATTTCAAACCAAGCTATAATTCTTTAGTGTGGCAATAATTATTCCGCATCGCGTATTTTTCGAGACGAAAGAGGGAAGAACGAAAATGTAGGGGACTGTGATATCAAATTACTTTTAGTTATTATCTCGATAAGGGTATTGATGACACAGTTAACACGAAACGTTGTTAAACGAAAAACAAAAATTAGATTGGAGAAACAAAATCATGAGTGCAGTACCGTACACGTGATGGAAATAAAAACTTCAAAATAATAAGAGAGATTTAGTGTGAGAGAGAGACAGAGAGAGAGTATCAATAATTTGTGATACCTCAAATATGAGATACATGTCCGTGATTCGATATTTTCGAGATAACGAGGAAAAACTGCATCTATTGTAGTTCCAGATTTTGATGTAAATTCATTGATAAATAAATATTACTTACACAACGCGTGGTACGTCACTGTTCATATATAGCGTCTGATGTGCACATCTATAACGCGCGTATGTGCGACACTATCTAATTCTATCGTGGTGTACACGTCACTATCTTTTTCTCCACTCGCGTGGCGTCGGAATGTACACCTCTCTTTCTACCTCTCTCTACGTTATATTTTTCGTCTCTCTCGAGTAACGAAATGTGCCTAATAGACGTCACTTTTCCTTGAAATTTCACAAAAAGAAATGCCACATTCCCAGGTCCGGTACAGAAACTTAAAACGCGTCCATTTAAAAATAACTTTAATTTTTTTAAATTAGATTTTTTCTCAATTTTAGTTAAATTATGGATTATCGAAGTTTCACTTCAAAGAGAAGAGCAACTCACCAGATCTTCGATTTCATTGTCTCCCAAATCGAGTCGCTCCAACTTGGTGAGGTTCTTGAGTGATTCCGGCAGCGACTTGATGAGGTTCTCTCTCAGCTCCAGTGACTGCAGAGACACCAAACTGTGAACAACAAAAAAAGTCAGTAAAAATGTATTCTCCAACGTTACACGTAACATTTAATAAATAAATAATAAATCCCTTACCGCACCCCAATGGTGCATAGGGCACTGCTTCATATAAACGCAGTGTTATCTCGATCGATTACACATGAAGGAAAGGTGATCGGCCCTCCACTTCAGGTACCAGTCCAGTGTAATATTGAATAAATATTAGAGTGAAAAAATCAATTATATTTACTAAAAACACATTTGTTTTCTAAATCATTTCCACCATAATATTTTCCCCAATTCATTCACCGTGAAGCGCCCTTGAGGTATTTTTTTACGAAAATGGCGCTATATAAGTTATCCAATTTTATTATTATTATTAAACCCCCCTGGGAATCGAACCCGGGACCTCCAGAACGGTAGCCGAGCATGCTGACCATTACACTACGGAGGCGGACAAAACGTAGGTAATTGATTTTTTTTTGATAATTTATATTTGAAGCACTAACTATGTGATTTTCCATTTTATAATTAAAATGTAACTTTGTTCTAAAATCACTACAAATATTTGATCATAACGTAATTATAATGTCTACCGGTTTCGAAGCTAACCGCTTCTTTATCAAGACTGAATAATACTGATTAATACTAGTATTTAATTTTGGATATTGAAAGCATTCATTTTGTGGATCATAGTGATATATTATTTTGAGAAAAATGTGAGTAGATAAAAAAACAAAGTCTTTTTATTTTTAAAAATAATATAATACTATAATATTTAATCAGTCTTGATAAAGAAGCGGTTAGCTTCGAAACTGGTAGATATTATAATTAAGTTATAATCAAATATTTATAGTGATTTAAAAAGAAAGTTATAGTTTAATTACAGATTTTTTTTATTAAAACATCCTTTTTGTTTTTCGTCGAAAAAAAATTAGGGGTTTGAAAACAAAAGTGTGATTGAAAGGCAAGGAGTTTAAAAAAATTATAGAAATATTTTAACAAAAAAATTTAATTCCCACATCTTTTCTGCGTCTGCGACACGTCTGCCCTCTAGCGCGGCCGATCGCCTTCTTAATTTGTACGTTTAAGATCTCAGCCTTAACAAGGTTATAAATGTAAAAAACAATTTTTTTTGTAAGTTAGTTTTGTGTTGTCTATCAAATAATACTCGTTTCCTAATTTATGTAGACTTTGAATAGCTGAATGTTGCCGAAAATTCTCATTGTTTTTCTTACAAAGAATGGATAAATTTTGGCACGTTTTTCTTGACGGCACAGATAAATCTATCAACTTCCTAGGCCAGACCAGATATGTAAATATGTTGTATAAAATTATCTCACCGTGTTATACGTAACAAAATGTATGCATGCTCATTCACGAAACGTAAGTATTTTTATGTTGATAGAGTAGTAAAATGATCAAATCGGAATTTAATCCTATTGTACATCTAAAAAAATATATAATAAAAAATTTCATTAATTTATTCGGCAGTCACTTAGTGCTAAAATCAATCCATTTTTAATTAATGTTTTACTTGTTTGAAAATGTTGCGGAATGTATCGAAACACGTGTCACAGTAGATTTTAAGAAATAGTGGTATTTACTAAGTAAAACTTACATTAAAAATGGATAGATTTTACCACAAAGTGACTGCCGAATCAATTAATGAAATTATACTCAGACAGTCTGCCGCCCCCCCTCAGTATACTAATCACAAGTTACCACGAACCCAATTCCCATCTGTACAATGTTTTTTGGCATCTCTCGCGTTCTACCAAAAGTAAGCAAATAGAACGCTCATAAGCGTCTCTTACTCTACCAACAGTTCTTCTTCAATTCTTCTTCAACTTTGTTGAGATGTCAAAAAATAATAATAAAAAATTCCTATAACTGGAGATGATCCAGATTTGTGAACAAGTATTTGGACACACTCAAAATGTTGTAGTGCTCAGTGCATTGGTAAATACATTACATCAGTGCGTATGTTTAATATGTAGTGCATTGTGTCGTCTGGCATCTAAATACAAAGCGCAAAATATGGTCATGTAGCGTGTCGGCGAGTGCTCACCGTTGCGGAAAAAAATTATGAAAAACGATAACAAAAGGATGGACCCAACAAGGCGAGGCACTATCTCCATTCAGTGCTCTTGTCGTATTATTATAGTATTTCAGTGTGCATGCGGGGAGATAGCCATATTACACATCCGATTACAGCACGCAGCATTGGTCGGTGCAGGAAACCGAGGTTGCTATATTGTTATCGCGAATCAAAATTACATTGGTCATTAAAAATAATATTTACCATGCTTGGAAAATTATGTTCTATAAGGTAGAGTACAGTCCATACATATGTACGTATACTACAATCGTAGCGTACCTCTCAGTAAGACTACACTCATATGTACATTCGATTTGCGAACACAACAATTGTAGAGTTTCTCAAACCAGGTACGAAACATAACACATCCTGCAATATGTAACATGTCCTGAGAGTTCTCAGCGACTTTTTATTATTTTCTTACAAAAATCTTTGAAAAAGTAATGTTTGTATATAACCACTCATCTAGATTTTTGTCTACCGGTTTCGAGACGCACCTTTTTTGACCGTCACCTTTAAGGTCAAGAACTTTTTTGTTTATTTTTGTTTGTCATCGTAAGCATTTGTTTGTCGATCGTGATAAATTATAATTGACAATTCAACAACGTTGTAATCAATCTTTCAGTAACACAACAAGCATACGTACGTTCGACTTGCGAACACTACAATCGTAGGGCACCTCTCAGTGGCACTACAATCAAACGTACGCTCGATTTGCGAACGCTACATTTTTATCGTAGAATTGCTCATCGCTAATTCGTAGTCTGAATAAGGTCATATCAGGAATATTCTATTGGATAATCAATAACTATACCAAATAAAGAGCGGGGAAGACGAAGAAGAGCAAAAATATTAAAATTCTTCAGTACACAATAAAAAAGGAATTATCACTCCAAGTCGACACTTGCAGCGATAATTCCATACATTCCTTACTATAAAGTTATAAAAGTATTTGCAGCGCAGTGCCGTAATCACCGCTGCAGACTGCAAGCTGCAAGCTGCAAGGTTGCATGTCGCATTTCTTCCTCCGGTAGAATAATGACTAGTCATCGCTTCGCTTCACTTCCTTGCATAATCATTTTTCCACCGTTTACGCTCCGCACACAACAAGAAAACTCACTTATTTTTCTCGCCATAAAAAACTTCAATAATACCGCTAGACTTAATCGTTAATTGACCAATTATTCATACAATTTGTAGTCATTACAGGAATATTATATTACAATATTACTATATTATAAATATAATGGTAAAAGGCGAATGTAGTGGGAGGAGAGGAAGATCGAGGAAAACTTGGCATGATCAAGCAAAAACGTTACTTTACAAATATATCGTAATCATTCAGGAGAAAGTGACCAAGTGCATTTTTTACAAAATCGTGATCATTGACTATTTGATATCTTACTAGCTTAATATTGCCCTGAAAAAAATCCTAAAGGATTTTGAACTTGGAAGTATAATATATTGACTTGTTAAAAATGATTAACTGCATGGATGTTTATTTTCTTGCCGAGCAAAAGTGACTTAAATAGCCCTCCTGAACATTTTAACTTTTGTTAGTTGGTCACTTTCTCCTGTACGACTACGATATGCATGTGGCCCGAAGAAAAAAGGTTGAGTACCTTTGACACGAACAAATAATTTCATTGTTGTTCAAAATTAACAGGTAAGTACCTACTGAGGAAATGGTTCGGAAATTATACGTTCGCTAAGATGCGTCCGTGGAAAAAAATAGAGATATCCGCATCCCATTGATTGCTTGATACTCTGGTGCATTTCCTCGCATATTAAAGCCCCCAGTGCAAGTAATTGCAACTGTTCAGTTCAACCCTTTGGTTACCAGGACTTAAAGAATTACTATGCCAGAAAAAAAAACGAATAAAACAATTTTTTAATTTAAAGGTAAAATATGTTCGATAATTTAAAAACATTCTGTGCCATTGTTTTATCTTCGGCGCGACGAAAATAGCTCTCGGATTTTATTTAACTAAATGTATGCAACGTTATGAAAAATCACTAACTAAATGACTAACAAGTAAATGCTGCTCGCTTATTGTCCACCTCCTTTTTACGCCGTACGTATAACACCGGAGATCAAACGACGCCGACATAATTACCGACATCCGGTATTGAAAAAAATAGTGTAGGGGTGCGAGTAATTAACAAATAAAAAATACTGTTATTTTTTAGTTATGCAATTTATGTATTATATTTGTACCAATTTATTGTATATTGTTTATATCAACCTTGACACGTAAAAATGTATATTTTTGGATAATAAAACAGCTTTACATGACTCCTTTTTCGCGGAAACAAAGTTGGTTAAATGTGCTTTGTTTTTCGCTTTGAGTATTTTTGTTTTTCAACTTAAATGTTTGATATTACAACTAATTGTAAGATGTATCCGCATCCGTGCTGCAATGGTTAGCGTGTTTAGTTACCGTGCTGGAGTAGGGTCTGATAAGCAGTGTTGCATAAGCCGTAGCTAGATTTCGGAGTCACTTGGACGTTAGGTAATTTAAAAAAAGCGTGATCGTACCGTGATCGAACACCGATCGAGCGCACCGATCCACAGAAAGACGGACAAGTGCACAAGCCAATCATCCGTTTTTTCATGCTAATCGGACTGCCGGACAGTAAAATTCCGTGTAGTGCACAAGCGCCAAAGGGTTAAACTCCCAACCGAAGGCGGACGGGTTGGAAGAACGCCCTGAAGTGCGCTACAGCGGAGCTCATTACACTAGCTACATATGGAACATCTGGTTCTGGTCTATAGCCTAGTATTATTCCAATCAATTTGATCAATTTTTTCTCGTTATCAGGCGATCTTGCCATTTCCTGCGCGGTTAATTTATGGTATACTGAAATGCTAAATATTTTCCCACGCGTCCCTACTGTGCGCTGTCAAGCATCGAGACACAATTTTTATTATTGCTTCCTTAAAACAGATAAATTGAATCATTAAAAAATATATACATTTATACGTCCGCCTCCGTAGTGTAATGGTCAGCACGCTCGGCTACCGTTCTGGAGGTCCCGGGTTCGATTCCCAGGGGGGGTCAAATAAATATAAGTGATTTTTTCACTGTAATATTTATTCAATATTACCCTGGACTAGTACTTGAAACGGAGGGCTGATCACCTTTCTTTCGTGTGTAAACGATCGAGATAACACTGCGTTTATATGAAGCAGTGCCCTATGCACCATTGGGGTGCGGATAAGGGTTTTATTATATTTATATACTGGTAGATATACAATACTCGCATATAAAAAGTATGATTGCGAATTCAAGATTTGTGGATCTCAACAGGCGCTTTATATCAATTTTGTCCGCCTCCGTGGTGTAATGGTCAGCACGCTCGACTACCGTGCTGGAGGTCCCGAGTTCGATTCGTTCTAAGTGATTTTTCCCTCTAATATTTATTCAATATTACTCTTGACCTACGCCCGAAGCGGAAGGATGATCGTCTCTCTTTCATCTGTTAACGATCAAGATAACACTGCGTTTATATGATTCAGTGCCCTATGCACCATCGGTTTCAGATGAGAATATAATAAATAAATTTTGAAAAAATATATAAATAAAAGTAATTAATTAAAATCATTTAGCTACCTCACTATCGCAACCTTTGTGTGAAATCGCAAATTATTTTATATGAATTGTTTCGAGTTTATGTCTTCTTGCATTACAACTCGTATTTTTATTTCTAGTTAATTTACGTTTTTACTGTTTTAAAGTGTATTAACACCCCAATTTTCAGCCCGTAATACGAGATACGTACGATTATGTAGATATTTGACTCGTAGGTATGTTTAACTAACTAACTAACCATCACGCCGCTTCCCCGCAGGGATAGGCAGAGAGAATCGAACGCCACACCACTCTGTCCTTGCAAACATTCTTTGCCTCTTCTACATTCATGCATCTCCTCATACATACCCGACGATTATTACGACTCCTGACCCGGCCACTTTCAAGTATTTGACATACCTGATTGTGCCAAGTTTTCCTCGGTCGTCCTCTGCTTCTTTTTCCAACTACATTCGCTCCATAAATTTGTTAAACCGTTCTTTCTTCACTCATACGCTCCACATGTCCAAACCATCTCAACACACCTTTCTTAATTTTATCGATAATGCTTGTCTCAGCCTTACATTCTTTCCTTATTTCATCATTCGAACATCTATCAAACATCGTTTTGCCACACATTCGTCTGAGGGATCGCATTTCGACCGCATTCAGTCTGCTTTCATCCTTCTTTTGCCAACTCCATGCTTCGCTTCCATACATAAGGGTTGGAACCAGAACTCCATTGTGTACTGCCAGTTTAGCTTCCGCTGATAGATTTTTATTTGCTAAAACTGATTTTAGTGCACCATTCACTCTGTTCCCAGCATTCACTCTCCTTTCTATGTCTTTATCAATCTTTCCATCCCTAGAAAACATACTACCCAAAACTTAGTAAAAGCTTACTTAAATATAGGTATGTTTATGTAAGCTTTTACTAAGGACGCAAACGTATTGTACTAATTACAGGTTTTTTCAGGGGAACAATTTAAAAGATAAATGCGATAATGACAAAACAGTGTGCAATTGTCATGTTTATTATTCGATCATTACATAGATTACTTTTAACTTAAAAAACACATACCATATGGTTCTAATAACAACAAAAGAAGTAAGGACCAATATAATTATAATCATTACGTTTGTATAGTAAGAAATGTATAACGTCTCGTTACATACATATAAATAAAAAGTTGTTTTCATTAATTAATAGTTGACAGGCGCTGTGGCGTAGTGGGTAGACGCTCGACTGCGAAACTAGCGTTGCGGGTACAATTCCCGCCAGTTGCAAAATGAATTTAAGAAATGTTTATTTTCAATTGGTCTGGGTGATTGCGATGTATTTTTTACATCTGCCTTCTCTATCCTTACTATCCTACCTGCAGACAAGCCTCTAAAATAGAGGCTTGCTTTGCGGGTTATTTTTTTTTTAAATAACCCAAAAATGCTCTGAAACAAGTAATTTTTATAACATTTTGAGTATGTCCAAATACTTGTTCACAAATCTGGATTATCTCCAATTATAGGAATTATATTTCATATTATTTTTAACATAAATGAATATAATGTAGAATCGGTGAATTGTACACATATGTAAAGTGATCACTTAAACCAGCCTATGACGGTCGTAAGCCCCGTAAATGTCCAGACTTCCATATTCTTCTTCATATACTCGTATATTGAGATGTTAAAAAATTGTATGAAATGTCATTTTTATTTTATGTATTAATTTTAAATCAAACAGATTTTTTGAGTCTACTAAGTTGTATTTTATTAACAAAAACACATAAAAGATTTATATTGCGACAATTGTTTCGCCTTGTTAGGGCATTATCAAGATATGTTGGACATTCGTTCGATAATGCCTTAACAAGGCGAAACAATTATAAATTTTTTATGTGTTTTTGTTAATAAAATACAACTTAGTAGACTCAAAAAATCTGTGTTTGATTTAAAATTAATACATAAATTAAAATGGAGTTCTACTAATTAAACGCCAAATCAATAAATAAGTCATTTTTATGTTTAAATATAAAATGTTAAACATTCCGATGTTTGATAGATGTTCGAATGATGAAATAAGGAAAGAATGTAAGGCTGAGATAAGCATTATCGATAAAATTAAGAAAGGTGTGTTGAGATGGTTTGGACATGTGGAGAGTATGAGTGAAGAAAGAACGGTTAAACAAATTTATGAGGCGAATGTAGTTGAAAAAAGAAGCAGAGAACGACCGAGGAAAACTTGGCACAATCAGGTATATCAAATACTTGAAAGCGGCCGGGTCAGGAGTCGTAATAATCGTCGGGTATGTATGAGGAGATGCATGAATGTAGAAGAGGCAAAGAATGTTTGCAAAGACAGAGTGGTTTGGCGTTCTATTCTCTCTGCCTACCCCTGCTGGGAAGCGCATGATGGTTAGTTAGTTAGTTTTTAAACATTCCCCTCCCTTTTATTTCCCCCGGTGGACCTAAAATGATTACTCGCCTTGTAATTTTACATATATTTTTTTAATTAAATGATTGAAATCTCCTACCAAGGCGCATCCTTCACGAGGCAACCAGTAGCAGTTGGAGAACATTCCATATTGGCGGATTGGCGTCACTTAATCTCCTCGCTAACCGTAGCAGCCATTAGTTAGAGGTGGAAAGCCATAATTATAGGCCACAGCGTTCGGGAAATGCCTGCCAGGCGCGCCACGCGATGGTGGTCTGTCTTCCAGAGCTATGTGCCTCGTCTGCGGTGATGGTGACAGCTGGTACCAGTTGATGTTTTTAATGTTTAAGAATATAATAAACCTTGATGATGACAAGGTTCTTATCGAAACCGGTAGGTTAAAGTATACTTATAATAAAAAAAAAATTGTCCGCCTCCGTAGTGTAATGGTCAGCACGCTCGGCTACCGTTCTGGAGGTCCCGGGTTCGATTCCCAAGGGGGGTAAAATAAATAAAAGTGATTTTTTCACTGTCATATTTATTCAATATTACCCTAGACTGGTACCTGAAGCGGAGGGCTGATCACCTTTCCTTCACGTGTAAACGATCAAGATAACACCGCGTTTATATGACGCAGTGCCCTATGCACCATTGGGGTGCGGATAAGGGTTTTATTTTATTTATTTATAATAAAAAAGTGGTTAAAATAAAGTTCTTTAATTTTATAAAGTATAAAATGTGCCACAAATTATCTGCGAAAAACAGTCAAGAAATTTATTGTTTTTTTTTTAACTATATATTTTATTATATAAAATGCAATTCCACCAAGAAATGCCAGTATAAAATTTAAATGTAATAATAAACTCAAGCCTGAAAGAAATATTTATTTATATTTCTTCATCCCCATAATTACAAAATAACAATAATGTGCCGTCACTTAGATTTCCCGTTGATTGATTTTAGGGCAACAATAACTAACTAACTAACCATCACGTCGCTTCCCAGCAGGGGTAGGCAGAGAGAATAGAGCGCCACACCGCTCCGTCCTTGCAAACATTCTTCGCCTCTTCCACGTTCATGCATCTCCTCGTCCATACCCGCCGATTGTTTCGGCTCCTAACCTGACCATTTTCAAGTATTTGGCATACTTGATCGTGCCAAGTTTTTCTCGGTCTTCCTCTGCTCCTTTTTTCCAATTATATTCGCCTCTTAAATTTGCGAATGTAATTGGAAAAAGTTCACCGCAACAATAATACTATTTAATAAATCGTTTTTCGTACCACCCGACCAATTATCCCATACTGTAGAATAGAATAGGCTTAATTCTTTTGTATTTAGGATGATATATTATTAGATTAAAACCAATATTTTTAGCTTTTCCACTTTATTTTTATTTGACCAGCGACCGGGTTTCGTCGTTACCGACATCATCAGACTGGTCAATGATGTCGGTAACGACGAAACCCGGTCGCTGTTCAAATAAAAATAAAGTGGAAAAGCTAAAAATATTGGTTTTAATCTAATAATATATTAAAAATGCAATTCCATCACGAAGTGTCAGTGGATAATATAAATGTATTTAGGATGTTATAAACTGAGAAAAAGTAACGAATACCATCCCAATCGAGTAACCGATAAAGTAACAGTTACCCATTAGTCAAACCTCTATTGAATGGTGTAAACGAATATTATATTTCATGTAAAACATGTATTGCTTAAAATAAAACAATACAAAGAACATCATAAAGGCATTGTTATAAGAAGGTTTAAAAAGTTTTTTTTTTTTTAAATGGCCCAATAAAGAAATATTACACGACCAAATCACACACATATCGCTCACTCCTTTCAAAAACGTCATAAATCAAAAAACTTGATTTTTCAGGAGAGCGTTTTTAAAGTTTAAAAATATAATACAATGTATTAAAAATAAATATCAAGCCACTTATTGAACTTTTTACTGTGCAACAGATCTTTTTAGGTGAAACCGGGAGGTTTTTTCTCCATTTGAAAAATATTTAGTATGTTTAAAAAAATATTTAAACAATACCTTTTCTTCAAGATGCAAAAACAACACTTTCTGTCCTGTAGCGGGTAAATATGAAGTTAAAAGTATGCCGCTTTTGCTGGGATATAGTACATTTTTTGGGCATTCCGAAAACATGCACAACTGAAAATTGACGATTTTTGATTTATGACGTTCTTGAAAGGAGTGGGCGATATATTCACCTTTACTATATCCATTAAAAATGAAACAATAGGTACTTAAATGTCGATAAGAAATAACTGCCGGAAAATTTCTATTTCAGAGATCACAGGACTTCTTATATAAAAAAAATGTGCAAAAGAATGAGTTGGCAACCAGCGGTTCCCGATCCACCCATTTACTATTTAAATTTACAAAAATCCTTTTCTATAATAAAATTATATATTATCATACATAAAACCCTTATCACAACTTATATATATATATATATATATATATATATATATATATATATATATATATATATATATATATATATATATATATATATATATATATATATATATATATATATATATATATATATATATATATTCGTAATTAAAATACACTCCTTAAATACATTTTATCAGAAAAATATATTTAGATATGTCAACCATATATTATTTAAATTTACATACAAAAATCCACATCCATATATATTTTTTAAAACTCGTATATGTATATGTACTTATATGTAATTTTTATTCAAATACACTACCTGCGGGAAGGGTCATTTTACCGTTTTACTCTACGGGTGGTGTTCGGCGGGAAAGGTAATTTTACCATTTCACTCGACTCGTCGTAAATTGTTTGCAAGTTATTTTTACGCATGACTTTTGCGGCATCTTTTGATCTCATATCGATGTATACAGTATGGTTAAATGTTATCACTTCTTTTCAGATATGTTTATCTCTATTATGAACGCGAATCCACCCGCAGATAGTGTGTTAAATTCATTTGAAAAATTACATAATCTCATGGTTTTCAACCCCTGACTTATTGTGTATATAACACAGAATTACGTCTACCAGTCTGATGATATAAATAACGACGAAAACCCGATCATTGAAATATAAAATAAATATGAAAAAAACTACAAACATAGGTAGTTGTTATTGTATTATATTATTATATGTAAGTATCTAAAGAGAAAAAAAACTTAACATGAAAGTAAATCGTAAAGCATACTTCTGACGAAGGTCTCACAAAGAAGACAGAACATAAATCAAAAGAAAGGTTTCAAGGAAAATGGATACTTAGTTTGGATGTTCGCTAATGAGTCTTTTCATCTTTTTTTCAGTTTCCCTGTCGCTTTTCAGTACATTTTGGACGTAAATTATCACTACAAATGTATGTTTGGATACACAACCGTAAATCACCCTGAAACTAATACGAGGTGACGTCCAAATCTTCTTAAAAATAAATAAAAACAAACGATGTCGTAAAAAATTAAGTGATATCAAGATTCGAATGATTTGAAAAAGTTTCATTAAATGATTCAATTTGTGGTAATATCTATACATTTATAATTAAAGTTTCACTTGGTAAATATGACTATTTATTAAAATATATTGTGACACGTCTTTCGATGCATTCTGCATCATTTTAAAACACCGTATATGAAGCTAAGTCTAAATTTTAGAGTTGTGTCTTTGGGACGTTGAAGGATAAAGATGGGGTAGGAGCGGTTTCTTATTTTATTTTATTTTTTAATTTTTCATTAGTGGGAACATGGACAATAGGGGGGAGGCTTTAGTTATTGTCATATTGTTTATTATACAACATTTTGAGTGTGTCCAAATACTTGTTCACAAATTCTGGATTATCTCCAATTACAGGAGTTATTTTCATATTATTTTTTGACTCAAATTCTTGGAAGTTCTATATATATATGAACCAATTTAGAAACCTTGTTTATTATAGGTTAATTATTATTTTGATTTATTATAAACGTGTCACAATATATTTAAAGGAACAGTGGTATTTACCACGTAAAACAAAAATTAAAAATGATCTGAAAAAAATCTTAATTTCCATAAAAGTGAAAAATTTAAATTTACAATATTTTTAGAGTATCCAAGTACTCGTTGACACATCTTGATTATCTTGACTGAGGATATATAAACATGTAAAAATTTTGGTT
This sequence comes from Brachycentrus maculatus, assembly GCF_059751285.1. NCBI lineage: Eukaryota > Metazoa > Arthropoda > Insecta > Trichoptera > Brachycentridae > Brachycentrus > Brachycentrus maculatus. Next base: position 1,581,805 of record NW_028280819.1, read on the forward strand.
TGTTCAATATCTTAAATCTCATGCGTGATGGTTTATAAGTATGTAATAACTTATTTGGTGAGAAGAAGGTTCACACGCGTTTTTAACTGGTTCGAAAGTGCATCTATCTAATATAGAAGACCGGAATCGTGAAACACGACTCAAAATATCACCGAATGTAAAGGTTACATATCGCTCACTCCTTTCAACATCGTCATATATCAAAAAACTTGATTTTTCAGGAGAACGTTTTTAATGGTTAAGAATACAATAAAATGTATTCAAAATAAATATATAGCCACTTTTTGAACTTTTTAACGTGCAACAGATCTTTTTAGGTAAAACCTGAAGGTTTTTTTCTCCATTTGAAAAATATTTGGTATATTTAAAAAATAATTAAACCATACCCTTTCTTCAAAATGCAAAAACAACACTCTCTGCCCTCTCTGCCCTGTAGCGGGTTAATATGAAGTTAAAAATATTTTTGCTGGGATATAGTTCATTTTCTTGGCATTCCAAAACCATGCACAACTGAAAATTGACGATTTTTAATATGTGACGTTGTTGAAAGGAGTGAGCGATATGCGGGCGCGACTTGGTTACACGAAGGTACCAGATTCGAGATAACGAATGCCTACAAAAGTAAATCTAGCATCTAGAAATACAAAATCCACAATTCAAGTCCATATAATAAATGAGGATTGTACAATTAATACGTAGACTGACGTCATAAAACAAAATATACTTTCACAAAATTTTGAGTGTGTCCAAATACTAAATATTTTTCAAATGGAGAAAAAAACATTCAGGTTTTACCTAAAAAGTCTGTTGCACAGTAAAAAGTTCAATAAGTGGCTTGATATTTATTTTTAATACATTTCACTATTTTAAACTTTAAAAACCATATCCTGAAAAATCAAGTTGTTTTATATATGACGTTGTTCAAAGGAGTGAGCGATATATTTTCAACCCAGATTTATGAACAAGGATTTGGATACCCTTAAAACGTTGTAACTGTGTCATATTTTGAAGCAATTAAATGCGCAGTTCATCTATGGTGAACCCACACAGCACTGATTGCGAATTTAAACAATTTCCGCTGAACGTAATGAAACCATATTTGATTAGTTAGAAATTAGTATTACTTACCACTGGCAACACGTTCGTTAGTAAATAATTGCGAGAATGTTATTACGCCTAACAGAAAGCCATATGTGACTTCGCGGAATGCTCGGAAACGTTTAGCATCACAATGAAGTGGCATGTTCCATGTCTCCAAACGGGGAAGATGTACATTTGTTGTATGTGGAATACATATACTTGGATGTAATGTGTTTCCTCCGACATTGGTACGTATCTGAGAGTAGAAAGAATTTTTGACATCTCATCAAAGATGAAGAACAATATGGAAGTCTGGGCATTTACGGGGCTGACGACCGTCATAGGCTGGTTTAAGTGATCACTTTACACACGTGTAACATTCACCAATTCTACCCATTATTGTAATAATGTAAAGTATGCAATATTATTTGGCAGATATTGTAATATTGTCCGTTTAACTTGAAAACACATAATGTGCATCGATTTGTAATTTGTTGATTGGAAATTGCTTTAGTACCGGCATCTGATGATGCACAGGGAACTGTATCTCATCGACGGTAACGTGATTAGTCTTGTGCTTCAGGTACCAGTCCAGGGTGGTATTAAATAAAAAAATTAAAAACATGAACATAATAAAAATCACTTTATTTATTCTAAACTCCTAGTAATCGAACCGGGGACCTCCAGTACGGCAGCCGAACGCGCTAATTACTATGTGGTGCTTAGGACACAGTATCCTAGCGACGCAGTGTTACCTTGATCGTTAATTGCATAAAAGCAAGGTGATCAGCCCTGAGCTTCCAGTCCAGGTGATATTAAATCAATATGAAAGTGAAAATCACCCATATTTATTTTGAACCTAGGACCTCCAGCACGGTAACCAAACGCGCAGACCACTACACTACGTATAAATTATATATATATATATATATATATATATATATATATATATATATATATATATATATATATATATATATATATATATATATATATATATATATATATATATATATATATATATATATATATATATATATATATATATATATATATATATATATATATATATATATATATATATATATATATATATATATATATATATATATATATATATATATATATATATATATATATATATATATATATATATATATATATATATATATATATATATATATATATATATATATATATATATATATATATATATATATATATATATATATATATATATATATATATATATATATATATATATATATATATATATATATATATATATATATATATATATATATATATATATATATATATATATATATATATATATATATATATATATATATATATATATATATAGGGAGGTGGTTCTGTTGTTCCTTTGCTTGACATTAGGGGGGTGTAAAGTATACACTGTACAGATACAGAATAGAGGAAGCGGAATATAGAAGATAGGGGAAAGAATACGCAGAAGTTCCAACAATGGGAGGGCTGTGGTGTCTTGAGAAAAACCGCTGTATGGGGTGAGATGAAGAGTATAATGGGACATATTTCTATGGAAAGAAAGCGATTGACAAACATCAGGAGTGAAACTCGCAGGCCAAAATACCACACTATTTTTTGAGATCTCAACATAGATGAAGAAGAATATGGAAATCAGGGCATTTACGAGGCTTACAACCGTCATTCTTCAAATTCTTGGAACTTCTATATATATACATATATATATATATATATATATATATATATATATATATATATATATATATATATATATATATATATATATATATATATATATATATATATATATATATATATATATATATATATATATATATATATATATATTATTTATACTCGTATATCGTTCAAATTTAGAAACATAGTGCTTAATAGTACTGAATCAGTTAAATTTCACTAGAGACATCTATTGGTAAGAAGAGTTTTAATTTTTGCGATTCTTAAATGAGTAGTATTTTACAACATTTTGAATGTGTCCAAATAAATAATTGTTCACAAATCTAGCTTATATCCAATTATAGGAGTTATTTTTCATATTATTTATTGTATTTTTTGACATCTCAGCATAGAAGAAGGAGAATATGAAAGTCTGGACATTCACGAGACTTACGTCGGTCATAGGCTGGTTTAAGTGATCAGTTTACAAAGGAAAAAAATAAAATATAAAAAATGACTCCTAATTGGAGATAATGGGGATTTGTGAACAAGTATTTGGACACCCTCAAAATGTTGTGAACTCATGTTTATGTATATGTACACTCTGTTTACAGTTATTTTACCTCTGTTTTTTTTAAATAATTAAATTAATTAAAGTATAAATAATTTTAAAAAATAAAATAAAATAATATATATAAATATATATATATATATATATATATATATATATATATATATATATATATATATATATATATATATATATATATATATATATATATATATATATATATATATATATATATATATATTATATATACATATATATATATATATCGCTCACTCCTTTCAAGAACGTCATAAATCAAAATTCGTCAATTTTCAGTTGTGTATGTTTTCGGAATGCTCAGAAAATATACCATATCCCAGCAAAAGAGACATATTTTTAACTTAATATTTACCCGCTTCAGGGCAGAAAGTGTTGTTTTTGCATTTTTAAGAAAATGTATTGTTTAATTATATTTTTTAATATACTAGATATTTTTCAAATAGAGAAAAAAACTTCAGGTTTTACCTACAAAGATCTGTTATACAATAAAAAGTTCAATAAGTGGGTTGTTATTTATTTTTAGTACATTGTATGATATTATTGAACTTTAAAAACGTTCTCCTGAAAAATCAAGTTTTTTGATTTATGACGTTCTTGAAAGGAGTGGGCGATATGTAATAAAATACCTAGGTACCTACCTATACATTTTATTAAGTACTAAGTACTATATATATATATATATATATATATATATATATATATATATATATATATATATATATATATATATATATATATATATATGTGGTACACCACAATATGCTTTATTAGCAGGTCCAATTATTAAATGAGAACCGTATTAATGAATGCAGAGATAATAACAGATATCGTTTCACAACTTAAATTAATTGATCGTTAGAAACAGCCATATATTTTGTGGACGTAATATAATTTCTATACGTTGGTTAATCTTCTAATTTAATTTAGCAGAACGGTTCCGTTAGACCTTCTTATCAGTGTGCACACATCAATAAATTTCTACTCGCAAAATGTGCTCGCTAATCGACACTAAAATAATTGTAATGCTCGCGAATTTTACGAGAAAAGTAATCGTGTGAGTAACTGCGTATTCGTAACAATATTACACGAATCCAACAGTGTAGCATTCAAGCATTAGAGTGTAATTACTCTAATCTGAAATCATACTTCTTTTTTCTGACTAAATCTTTATTTTATTAGAGTTTATATTAACATTTCTGATTAAAGTTTAACTTGGGAGATACCACTTTTTCTTAAAATCTATTGTGACACGTGTTTCGATGCATTCCGCATTTTAAGAAATAGTACCTAGTAGTTACCGAGTAAATTACAATTAGATTTGTTCTGCATTTGTTCTGCGTAGTGCCAGGGTTTTCGAAAATACCCGCGTGCTGAGAACTCTTTATAACTCCTTGGTGCGAAGTAGACTCGAGAGTGGCTCGATGATCTGGGGGCCACACGAGCTTAAGTACTCTCTTATGGTAGAGAAAGTCCAAAAGAAGTTTTTGAGGTATCTCTACATGAGAGAGTACGGCTATTATCCTTGGCTCTACCCGACCCAGTTTCTCCAGGGTATGCTTGGCTACAATAGTTTAGAGACTAGAAGGAATGCGTATTTGATTACGCATTTTTATCGATTGTTGCGCGGTATGATCGATAATCCTAAAATTATCCAGAGCATTGGTCTGTATGTTCCCGATAGTTACCTAAGACAGCGTCGGCATAGATTGTTTCAGATTCCTATACACAGGACCAACCTGCCGATGGTTATGCCTGTAGGAAGAGCTACCGCTATGTTGAACAATATCACATTGGATATTGATCTGTTCCATGTGTCCGAAGGAGTTTTCCGAAGCGAGATTCTTCTACACATTTAACAAGAGTCTTCTTGTGTAATTTTTAATTTGTTTTTTTTTTTTTTAATGTATACGCCTTAAATGTTTGTTTGTAATGTATATATTAATTATTGAATAAATTGAATTGAATTGAATTAAACATAATTTAATGGAACGATACTACAAAGTGCTAGCAGAATCAATTAATGGATTTATATGAACACTAAAAATGTATGGTTATGACGTGCTGAATCATAGAAAATACGTTTAAAGATTATTGATTTAATAATAACGATTAACTTATATTTGTCAACAGTTTTTGATTCCATAAGACAAGTTTGGGTAAGCTTAAGTAAGTTTACTAAGCAAACAATAAGATCGATAGAAAATCAAGTGTCGTTAACCTACTACTATTCAAAACCTGTAATTTATTTTACGTGTTATTGATATTTTTAGTATACGCAAGAGAACGTGTGTGCGTGTGTATACATATTTATAATTTTACCAGTTTGTGGTCAAATAAATATATGTGATAATACTACGTTGTTGCGATACTTAAAGCTATTATTATTGTGTTTTGAATATTGAAAGCATTAACTTTGTGGATCATATTGATATATTATTTCGAGAAATAAAAATACTTTGTGTTCTGATCCACTCACATGTCGCTCACTCCTTTCAAGAACGTCATAATTCAAAAAACTTTATTTTTCAGAACAACGTTTTTGAAGTTTAAAAATATAATACAATGTATTAAAAATAAATATTAAGCCACTTATTGAACTTTTTATTGCGCAAAAGATCTTTTTAGGTAAAACTTGAAGGTTTTTTCTCCATTTGAAAAATATTTAGTATTTAAAAAAAAAAATTAAACAGTGTTTTTCTTCAAAATGCAAAAACAACACTTTCTGCCCTGTAGCGGGCAAATATTAAGTTAAAAATATGCCGCTTTAGCTGGGATATAGAACATTTTCTGGGCATTTCGAAAACATGCACAATTGAAAATTGACGATTTTTTATTTATGATGTTCTTGAAAGGAGTGAGCGATGTGAGTGGATGAGAACACAAAGTATTTTTATTTCTCGAAATAATATATTATTATTATTACTATAAGCAAACAAATTAGGGAGTCCTTTGTGTCCCAAAAATATCAGCAAATCGAAAAGTTTACCAAATCGTCAGAGACAAATTAAAATGTTCACGCATTCGTGAAAGCCTAGGTGTAACAGACATCACTAGTAAGGTAGAGAAGACACGGCGTGTGACGTTAACGTTGTGTCGTGACGTTGCCCAAGACAGAAGGACCTACAGCCTGAGGACGAGGAGAGCTGACCCCAACAGACCACAAAGACAAAAATAAGTTGGAATGGAGCCCTGGCTCGAAGAAGAAGATTAGCAAACAAATTAATATAATTTTCAATGAAATCTATAAAGAAGTAAGGGAGATACATAAAAACGGATTAAAAAACTGAGAGAAAGATATTACAAAAGGTACAAAATAACCGTACAAACACTTGACTCGAAAGCCTAAGGGGTGATTATATTAATACTATATTAACATATACAAAAAATTACAAAATATTGTACAATAGTACTATATAATATTCGATCATTATTGAACGCTTGATAGTTTTGAAAAGGAGCAGTAATATGATTCATAGTTGCGCAGAATTGATTCCATTCTCACCAATAGATGTCTCTAGTGAAGTTCTAGTGATTCAAGAACAAGGTTTCTAAATTGGTTCATATATATATAGAACTTCCAAGAATTTAAGTAGTGTGGTTGTCAATAATGGGTAGAATTGGTGAATGTTACACGTGTGTAAAGTGATCACTTAAACCAGCCTATGACGGTCGTCAGCCCCGTAAATGCCCAGACTTCCATATTCTTCTTCATCTTTGATGAGATGTCAAAAAATAATATGATTCCATTCTATTGTACGGCCGTCCTTAGCGTTGGTCAAGACATGACTATTGATGGGATGGAATCTCAGGCGACGACAGGTGAAAGGATGGGTGTACAGTACTTGTATATGTACAAAGTATAGTGTAGTCTGTAAGTCGGTTCACACCACGGCGTGTTTTCACTCGGCCGTCCCTCGTGGCCCGGACGAGCTGCATACAAATTAGTGTGCGAACCCTTCCCAAACCGCGCACGGGATTTCCAATTTGCCAAAGCCTTTCCCGAGACTCGGCTTACCGTTGCTTTTGTACCGGGCACAAGCTAGAACAAAGCCTGACGGGAGGTCATTGTTTCTGCACGTAATCCATTAATTCCCGAGACGCACGTCGGCTCTCTGATAATTTAGCAACAATACTCGTACAGGCATAACTGATAGTTTTGGCGATAGACTGTATTGAAATGCAAAAGAAGTACTTCGGGAATCATCGCCAAAAAAGACTGTTGCATATAGCATATGGGAACCAAATACATCCTTCAATAACCTTCGTAGAGATATTTTTAAAATATATATATATAAATGGTAAAAAAATAATTAAATTACTTTTATAGACGTTGATTGAAGAAGAAAAAAAAACACAAAAAATAAAATGATTAAAGAAAACACTTCGTTTTTTACCACTTGAGTTTTATTATAGACTACATGTTTCAGAAGTTAAACTTCCATCATTCAGGTCTGTATAATAGTTATTATACAGACCTGAATGATGGAAGTTTAACTTCTGAAACATGTAGTCTATAATAAAACTCAAGTGGTAAAAAACGAAGTGTTTTCTTTAATCATTGTAACATGTCTTACCACAAAGTTAATGCCGAAACAATAAATAAATTACAAAAAATTATAATAAAACTAAATTACAACACCAACAAACATAAAAAAATAAGTATAAGTCTCTCTCCAAGTACAAGAGCTTAATCTCTTTATTGGTGATAAAAGAGTAATTATTTTTAAAAAATGTCTTGTTACTATATTCAATAAATAAATAAATATTTTCAGATGTTTGGATATAAAAAAAAAAATAGAAAATATTAAAATACTTAAAAAAAGATATGCCTATTGTAAACTAAGAAATGATAAATATTCTCTCAAACATAACGTTTGAGAGAATATTTACAAGACATTTTTAAAAAATGTCTTGTAACTGTATTCAATAAATAAATAAATATTTTCAGATGTTTGGATATCAAAAAAAATACAGAAAATATTAAAATACTTTAAAAAAAGATATGCCTATTGTAAACTAAAAATGGTAAATATTCTATCAAACATAACGTCACCTACACAGGTTATGCCTTCGAATCATGTTATCTTTCTGTAACATCCATATATTTTCACTCTCATATTTATTTGATATCACCCTGGACTGGTACAAGAAGCGCAGGCTGATCACCTTGCCTTCATGCAATTTACGATCAAGATAACACTGCGTCGCTACGATGCAGTGCCCTATGCACCATTGGGTGCGGATAAGGGTTAAAAGAAACATCCATTGAACTTTTTGGTCTAAAATCCAAAAAACTTTTTCAAAAAGAAAAATATTTATTTCGAGGAAGATTCATGACGATCGCCTGGCGTGATACGCTTAAAGTGTCGAATCCATAAACCGAATCAAGTTATGACTTCATTTAAAGAAATTGAATTCATTTCAATTTTTAGACTTATTGTAAAAAAAATAGACTTATCATTCTAAAAAAACTTGATCATCAATATTTAAAGTAATGCTTCCAATTTTGAGTCGAATTACATAACAAATTTAAACAATAATACTAAACATCATCTTGAAAAAAAAACAATTGTTTAACGCTTTAATAATAATAATAATAAAACCCTTATCCGCACCCCAATGGTGCATAGGGCACTGCGTCATATAAACGCAGTGTTATCTTGATCGTTTACACATGAAGGAAAGGTGATCAGCCCTCCGTTTCAGGTACCAGTCCAGGGTAATATTGAATAAATATGACAGTGAAAAAATCACTAATATTTATTTTACCCTCCTTGGGAATCGAACCCGGGACCTCCAGAACGGTAGCCGAGCGTGCTGACCATTACACTACGGAGGCGGACAAAACACTTGCTTTTTGTTTAACACTTTACTATAACATATTATAATTTTTCCAGTAAACTTATTTATTTATGTGATTCGGGCTGTTTTTCTATGAAAGACTAAAGCTCCATCTTTTCTTTCCAATCTACAACGTTTCTTCTATGCTCACAACTAATTTTAAGTTTATAATTTTCTTTGGATCTTTTGTAAACTAAACAAAAAAAATATCTACGTTCAGATAATCAAACGCCGACATGTATATTTTGATATAAATCAAATATACAGGAGTTCTTTGAACTTAGAGGCAAAACGACCAGTGACGTATGTATGTACAGTGGTGGCCAAATGTATTAGGCACCCCCCACAGAATTAGTTTATGTCTTTAAATATGAATTCTTGCAATCTTTTCGAATTGTATCTTATTTTGATGGATTTACCTACTACTTATTACCTATTATTTTTTGACATCTCATCAAAGATGAAGAAGAATATGGAAGTCTGGGCATTTACGGGGCTTACGACCGTCATAGGCTGGTTTGAGTGATCACTTTACACACGTGTAACATTCACCAATTCTACCCATTATTGACAACCACACTACTCAAATTCTTGGAAGTTCTATATATATGAACCAATTTAGAAACCTTGTTCATGAATCACTAAAACTTCACTAGAGACATCTATTGGTGAGATGTAAAGAAGCTTTTTATTAAGCAGAAACTCTTATATTACCTGTTATCCTGACAGTTAGGGGCGTTATTTATTTAAAAACACTCTTTTTACTAATTTCAAGGGTCAGTTTTGTATGTGAAACATTGCTCTCCAGTTATTTTAATCAGTAAAAAAGTGCTTTTTTTGTATTTTTCATTTAAACCTTCATTATTTTATATTAAAATGCCAAACAAAACGTGATTTGAGTGAAACTGGGCGGTCTCAAATAATTTTATTGAATTCAGAAGCGTTGACCCGGGTAAAATAGCTAAAAGCAAGTAATAAGTAATAGGTTAAATCCATCAAAATACGTAATAGGTTAAATCCATCAAAATACGATACAATCCGAAAAGATTGTAAGAATTCATATTTAAAGACATAAACCAATTCTGTAGGGGGTACCTAATACATTTGGCCACCACTGTATGTATGTAGTTGGTATTGGTGGTTCTGTCTGGTCTGTGGGGATGTGATTATTGTAAAAGAATAGAAAAAAACGTTAAGTGGTTTCAGAGAGTGCTTTATGAGTTTTCGTACAGCAAGCGAAAGAAATTTATCACAAAAAAATCGCGCCTAAAAGACCGGTTTGGATAATTCCATATCAACGATGATGTAATGAAATAATACTTTTTAGGATTCCGATGTATCGTTGCGTGAATCGTGCGATAAAGAAAAAGTCGACGACACATTTTACTATCTATAAAGTGAATGTAATAATAAATGTTTATATGGTCATTATATTCTGAGCATTAAAATGTTACTAAACGTTATAATTAAATTAATTTAGTATTTGTGTATTAAATGTTAAATCAAAAACAGATTTTTTGAGTCTACTACTTTAGTTATAGATACTTAAGTAATAGTAATAGTATTTGTCCGCCTCCGTAGTGTAATGGTCAGCACGCTCGGCTACCGTTCTGGAGGTCCCGGGTTCGATTCCCAAGGGGGGTAAAATAAATAGTGATTTTTCACTGTCATATTTATTCAATATTACCCTGGACTGGTACCTGAAGCGGAGGGCTGATCACCTTTCCTTCATGTGTAAACGATCAAGATAACACTGCGTTTATATGACGCAGTGCCCTATGCACCATTGGGGTGCGGATAAGGGTTTTATTTATTATTATTAATAGTATTTGTATAGCTGTATAAGGGCCGTCAGTCCATTTAATCTTCACATTCGTTTCAAAATGCCATAACTAGGCGAAACAATTGTCACAATATTAATTTGTATGTATTTTCTAACAATAAAATACAACTTAGTAGAGTCAAGAAAAATATATGTTTAATTTATTAATTAATACATGAATTAAAAGGGAATTCTACAAATTAAACGCCAAATCAATAAATAATATAGTGCTCACAACATTTTGAGAGTATTATTAAGACCGATGGCGCGGAATGCTCTTCCACTAGTAGCTAGAAACAGAGAGAGTAAGATGACGTTTAGAGAGTAAGATGATGCCAAGAAAAGGCCAGGATTCGCATTAAACTGGCATTTCTCGACATTTTTTCGTTTTGACTTGAGTTATTTTTCATATTATAGATGCCTATAGTGAAGTTCTAGTGATTCAAGAACAATGTTTCGAAATTGGTTCATATATATGGAACTTTCAAGAATTTGAGTAGTGTGGTTTTCAATAATGGAAGAATTGGTAAGAGTAATGTTTATGGCTTCCAAACCTTGGATTTCATTTATAAAGTAAAAAACATTTTCATACTTATTATTATTTATAACAATAAACGATTTATTTATTGATTTGGCGTTTAATTTGTAGAACTCCATTTTAATTTATGTATTAATTTTAAATCAAACACAGATTTTTTAAGTCTACTAAGTTGTATTTTATTAACAAAAACACATAAAAAATTATACTGTGACAATTGTTTCGCCTTGTTAGGGCATTATCAAACGAATGTGAAGATCAAATGGACTACGGTCCTTATGTAGCTATACAATTCTAAGTGACAGTTTTAACACGTGCAGCAATAATTTATGGGAGACAACAGTAGCTAATGGGGGATGTAGGTATGTACCCTTATATTTATCTTCTGGGAAAGGAATACGTATACCATATTTTAAACGTTTATCACACATAATTTTCAGTCTCTTTACAGGTGTGTAACTTATTACTATTTATTGCTTCAGTAACATGATGAATGTAGTGTAAAACACCCTCGAGTTGATGTAATACAAAATGGCCTCTATAAATAATCCAACATTATAATGCCTTACCTAACAACACCGTAACACTAACGTAGCTAGATGTCTGGAGAGACGAGAAGTCCGTAAAACGATGCGACGCCTTATTTCAATATGCTAATAGGTACGTTAAAGCGATCTACTTGTCTGGGGTACGTAATACCCGACGTTACACAAAGTTATCGCGCAAATACGTGAGATGAATATTTTATTTTACAGGTAGAGTAATAATTAACTAGTTTCGTTAGTGGATTCGGCAGTCACTTCATGGTAATATCTATTCATTTATAATTTCAAGTTTCACCTGGTGAATACCACTAACCTGTCTGGGTGTGAGTTTCTCCGGACAAAACTGTATCTGAGGAGTGAATTTGTTTTTGTTTTTTTTTTTTTACTTTTAAATTTTTATATTATAGTCGATGCTATAAGCAACATGTTTTCTTGAATAAACAAAGATATTTACCCCAGTAAACATGATTTATATCAAAATTATCGAAATATCGATAAATCATGTTTTTAACATGTTTTGATATAAATCGTGTCATAAATCATATTTTGTATCGGCCGTACATGTACGTCCAAACTCCTTTGAGAAAAGTTTGGTATGGCCGTACATGTACGGCCATACTCCTGGACAGGCTAATTGTTAAAATCAATTGTGACACACGTGTTTCGATGGATTTCCCATGGATTTCGGTAAACCGGGAAATTCTCAGATGCGTTGAAAAACCGGGGAAAAATTGGCAGCCAAGAGCTCCCCTTCCTTCAGACTCTGTAACTTTTTCTCCTTTTAACCCTTATCCGCACCCAGTGCATAGGGCACTGCATCGTATTGAAGCTGTGTTATCTTGAAGGCAAGGTGATCACTCCTGCGCTTCAGGGACCAGTCTAGGGTAATATTAAATAAATATTAGAGCGTAAGATCAATAATATTTATTTTCACACCCCCCCCTGTGAATCGAGCCCGGGACCTCCACCGCGGTAGCTAAACACGCTAACCAGTACACCACGGAGGCGACAAAATCACACTCACAGAATATAGTCCAAGTGTAGCCAAAATAAACAAATTTTAAGAGAGGGAACAAATAAACATAGTTTCAATAACGTGAGAGGCACTTGCCAAACAATAATGACCGATATCCGCGAATAGGCGACTACTTGGAAATGTGTATGGATCTCCGAGAAGGAAGCGTGCCAAGTTCAATCACCTGGATAGCACTGTACCAACGTAACATGTACGTTTATGTAGGAGACGAGTAGGTGCTGCCAATAAACGTAGGTACCATGACACCTTCAAGGGGTAGAATCGGAATAGAACCAGGACTGGACTGGTCACTGAAGCGCAGGAGTGATCACCTCGCCTTCGTGTAAGTAACGAACAAGATAACACAGCGTCAATACGATGCAGTGCCCTATGCACCACTGGGTGCGGATAAGGGTTAGAAGAAGAAGAAGATCATGCCAAATTTTCCTCGGTCATTCTCTGCTTCTTTTCCCCGTTATTTCATATTGTAAAATTTTTATGGCAAACAGTACGCTCTATAAAGTTTGTTACTGCCAGCGTTTGTTGCATAGGTGCACCTTTGTGCATATGGAAATTCAATTCACAAACTAGGATGGGATGGTGGTAATACGAGTATCAACCGTGTGTGTTGTTGTCTACTGCGATGTTTCCAGAACGCTACTCCCGTGTGACTCAATTAGAACAATAGAAGCCGCTGTCAACGCTGTAATTACTATTTTCCACATATATGTGTGCGTACATAGGATAGAGGTACATATTACCTTATGTGTATTGTGGATATCTGTGTGATGTCGCTTTCATCAGAATTATGTATATTTAAACCCGTAGATGGAATCATCTATAGCTACCAAAACTAGTCGTAACAATACAATACTCAAGTGGTAAAAAAAAGCGTTTTATTTATAATAAAACAATCATGTCTGACCACAAATTGAATGCCGAAACAATGAAAAGAAATACTTATATTTTAAAATCAAATATAAAGGGTGTATTTATAGATTTCGTGTTTAATTCGTAGAACTCCATTTTAATTTATATATTAAATGTTAAAATCAAACACTGTTTTTGAGACTACGTTATTGTATAGGGTCCGCCATCTAAAGTTTTTTTTTTCAACTAGTGCTTATTTCGTGAATGGTAACACTTAGCTCATGTCTGATTTGACAGATAATTAGTTTTATCCTTCCGCTGAGCGAATATGGTTGTGTATACGCTTGAACAACGCTGGGAAATATTGCGACATTACTTTGAAAATCATGGTAATGTTGCAGAATGTGTGCGAAAATTGCGTACGGTCAGCTCCGTATGTTCGTTATCTTGTGAAAAAAGTGAAAGAAACTGGCATCCTCATCGATAAACCAAAGCGTGAAAAGCCAAAAACAGTGCGTACACCCGAGAATATCGATGTTGTGGCAGAAAGTGTGCGTGAAGCGCCATCAACATCAATTCACCGTCGTTCTCAACAATTGAACATTTCGGAGACATCATTGAGACGAATTTTGCATAAAGACCTTGGTATGACGCCATACAAAGTCCAATTGGTTCAGGAGTTGAAGCCAACTGACCATCCAATGCGTTTTCGCTTCGCTGAGTGGGCCTGCGATCGACTTACAGAAGATGCCGATTTTGCCAAAAAAATCATCTTTTCGGATGAAGCTCATTTTGATCTTGGCGGGTATGTAAACAAGCAAAATTGTCGTATTTGGGGCACAGAAAACCCGCACGCATACATTGAAAAGCCGGTACACCCAAAACGAGTCACTGTTTGGTGCGGATTTTGGTCCAGAGGCATAATTGGGCCATTTTTCTTTGAAAATGAGCAAGGAGTGGCCGTTACAGTCAATGGCGATCGTTATCGGGCCATGTTGAACGGATTTTTGTTCACAAAAATTGAAGAGGAGGATATTGGCAACATTTGGTTTCAACAGGACGGCGCTACGTGCCACACAGCCGAAGCTACACTCGATGTTTTGCGCCCTGTTTTAAAAAAAAAAAGTTATTTGGCGGACCCTTTATTATATTGTTAAAAACACATAAAAATACATTTTATGACAATTGTTTCGCCTTGTTATGGAACTTTCAAACGAATGACATTCGTTTGAAAATTCCATAACAACAATAAAATACAATTACGTAGTCTCAAAAAAACAGTATTTGATTTTAACGTTTAATACATATCGCCCACTCCTTTCAAGAACGTCACAAATCAAAATACTTGATTTTTCAGGAGAACGTTTTTAAAGTTTAAAAATAACACAATGTGTTAAAAATAAATATCAAGCCACTTATTGAACTTTTTACTGTGCAACAGATCTTTTTAAGTAAAACCTGAAGGTTTTTTCTCCATTTGAAAAATATTTAGTATATTTCAAAAATAATTAAACAATACCTTTTCTTCAAAATGCAAAAACAACACTTTCTGCCCTGTAGCGGGAAAATATTAAGTTAAAAATATGCCGCTTTTGCTGGGATATAGTACATTTTCTGGGCATTCCGCAAACACGCCCAACTGAAAATTTACGATTTTTGATTCATGACGTTCTTGAAAGGAGTGAGCGATATATTAAAATATATACTAGAATACCCTATAAGGGTTTCACCCTAAAACTTTCAGCCATAAAAAAATAGAAAAAAAGGGGAAAAAAGCATAATCCAGCGCTGGATTTGCAGTATCGTGAAGTTCATGAGCGAAATGTGCGTTATCTCGTGACTCATGACATTCCGCAAAATTTATAATTTCAATATCAAAATCATACTTTATCTAGGCAAAGATACGCCAACTTGTCATCACTTCGCCTGCGGTGTAGATAAGCAAACGTATTATTTTATAGAGCGCGGCGCGAGTGTTTTTGCCTAGAATTTTCACTCATGAATTACATGAAATTATAGTAACTTTAAACATAAAGAGTAAATCCACTCACGAGTAGGCATAGGCTATGGAACTTAAAAAGTTTAAGCCTGAGTAGGGTCATGATAAGCGGTGTTGCACAAGCCGTAGCTAGATTTCAGAATCACTTGGACGTTGGACTTGGACAAAAAAAAAAAATATATATATATATATATATATATATATATATATATATATATATATATATATATATATATATATATATATATACACACGTATTTCGATGCATTCCGCGTGCAGAATGCATCGAAATACGTGTTACGATAGATTTGAAGAAGTAGTGGCATTTACCAAGAAAAACATGAATTAAAAATTATGGATATTACCACAAAGTGACTGCGGAATCAATTGATGAAAAAATGAGATAATTTAATTCATACACGATAAAGAAACACGGATATTTACACTTTATTAACCACTTGAGTTTATTTAAGACAACTAGTTTCGGAAGCTAAGCTTCCATCAAACTAAGCTCACATTAATCCGAAACTTGTTGTCTTAAATAAACTCAAATGGTAAAAAAAAACAAGTTTTTTTCTTTAATAATTTCATGTAATTACACACACATTTCTTATAATGATTAAAGAAAACACTTCGTTTTTTACCACTTGAGTTTTATTATAGACTACATGTTTCAGAAGTTAAACTTCCATCATTCAGGTCTGTATAATAACTGATAATGGTCTGTATAGTTATTATACAGACCTGAATGATGGAAGTTTAACTTCTGAAACATGTAGTATGTAATAAAACTCAAGTGGTAAAAAACGAAGTGTTTTCTTTAATCATTGTAACATGTCTTACCACAAAGTTAATGCCGAAACAATAAATAAAACACATTTCTTATGTTTTAATTACAAAATTTTATTTAATTTCGTGGTAACATGTCTTACCACAAAGTAAATGCCGAAACAATAAATAAAGTATTAAAATTCGTTTGATGTACATGAAAATCTGTATATATTTTTAAAAAAACGAGTTCCATTGACTATGAAATTATGAACACCCGATAAAAAACAGTCGTTCCATTCTTGAGCACTTGATGCTATAATTTTATCAATTCATTTTGCAGCAAAGTTCTCAGCACTTCCGGACCACAAACGGGAATTACTGTAGAAAGAAGACTAATACTAAAGTTTTATCATTTGTTCTACAACGGACCCGTTGTGTACTCTTTCTCCATCTGCAAGTTCCCACGCGAGAATACGAAGATACATGACTTAAAGTTACAGCCGACAATTTGTGCAGCCCACGGAGCATTTTGTTAAGGTTAAAAGTATAATAAAAGCTGATATAAAAGATCTCCTGTATCTAATAATTCCCCCGTGTGAAGCTAACTGGAATAAAGTTGTTCCGAGGGCTTAGCGTCGAGACAAAAGGTCTAAGTACAGGTGTATTATGCATTGTGCTCCATATGCACACATCACGTATCTATATAGATAGCCCTCGCGCAGTCCGATAAACCTTTGACACCATTTTTCTCTAATGCGATATGGGAAATCAGCGGAAAACCTCGTATATCAAAGTCACCTAGAACGCGGATTCGATTTGATATGGGCAAAAGTCTGCAGAAACATTCATATACTCGTATCATATACATAATAAAAAAAATTAGAAAAACTAAAAAAAATGTGCCCACACTGAGTTTTTCCGTGCCGAAGACACATTTTACATTATTCGTAGATTACGCGTATTACATCA
Source organism: Brachycentrus maculatus (assembly GCF_059751285.1). Lineage (NCBI taxonomy): Eukaryota > Metazoa > Arthropoda > Insecta > Trichoptera > Brachycentridae > Brachycentrus > Brachycentrus maculatus. The sequence continues at coordinate 1,599,551 of NW_028280819.1, forward strand.
GAGTAGAGATTCTGATCTCTCCCTTGAGACTCAAATTAGCAAAACAACAAGTACATGTTTTTATCAGCTAAGGCAAATTAAAAGCATTCGCAAGAATCTGCCAGTTGATGCTGCCCGTCAATTAATAAATGCGTTTGTAATATCGAGAGTAGATTATTGTAACGGTATATACACGGGTCTACCAAACAATAAAATGACTCGACTGCAATCAGTGTTAAACGCAGCAGCGAGACTAATTTTTGGAATATCTAAATTCAGTCACATCACCCCACTACTTCACAATCTCCACTGGTTACGCTTTCCCGAAAGGGTTGAGTATAAACTCTGCCTACTCATGTATAAATCAATACACAATATGGCTCCAGAGTATCTTAAGGAGCTGTGTATTCCAGATGAATTGGTTGATAGACGTCTCACGCTTCGATCGGCTACAACATCTGCAATGGGCAAAGTTATCTTACCAGCTCGCAACCAACGCACTAAATTTGGCGAGCGTGCCTTTGCTGTTGCAGGACCGACGGCGTGGAATGCTCTTCCACCAATGGTTAGAAATAGTGAGAGTGAGATGATCTTTAGAAAAAGACTAAAAACACATTTGTTTGCTAAATCATTTCCACCATAATATTTTCCCCAATTCATTCACCGTGAAGCGCCCTTGAGGTATTTTTTTACGAAAATGGCGCTATATAAGTTATCCAAATTTATTATTTATTATTATTATTACATACTTATGTAAATGTCATTAATACAATACTCGTAAATTACATATATTACATACTTATATGATCCGTAATTAATGTAAAATAGAGCTGTTTATATGGCTTATGATTATATCATATCATTGAGATAACTAACTAAAAACTAACTAACTAACCATCTCGCCCCTTCCCCACAGCGGTAGGCAGAGAATAGAATGCCACACCAAAATCTTTGCCTCTTCCACGTGCATGCATCTCCTCATACATATCAGATGATTGCATTTTAAAAACATTACATGATTTATTATTAGAATAAAACCAATATTTTTAGCTTTTCCACTGTTTTTATTTGACCAGCGACCGGGTTTCGTCGTTACCGACATCATCATACCAGTCTGATGATGTCGGTAACGACGAAACCCGGTCGCTGGTCAAATAAAAACAGTGGAAAAGCTAAAAATATTGGTTTTAATCTAATAATAAATTAAAAATGCAATTCCATCACGAAGTGTCAGTGGATAATATAAATCTATTAAAAAAACATTACATGATCAAGTATTTGAAATATTTGACCATGACATCAAGTTTTCCTCGGTCTTCCTCTGCTTGTATTAGCAAACGCATTCGCCTCATAAATTCATTTTATTATCCCTTCTTCACTGATTCGCTTCACATGCCAAAACATGTCACGTTAGATAAGAAAAAATTAGAAATAGTGGTATATACGAATTCAAATTTAAATTAAAATGGATAGATATTACCACAAAGTGATTGCCAAATCAATTAATGGAAAAAAGGAAGAAAAAAATATTGTTTATTTATTGAAAATAAATTAAATAGTTTTCGAAATTGAGTCCTCCTTTTTGCACTAAGCTCTGGATTTCTTGCAACACGTTCTGACACAACACCGCATTTTCTATCTACCATGTTACAGGAGGATAACCCACATTTCCTATGTAATTATGCAACAATACACAATGCAGTAAAATGCAGTGATAAGAGCACCGGGGAGATTGCGGGTAGGAAACAATTATACAACAAGAAAAATGTATTACAGTATACAGTAACAGTTAATCCGAACGTAAATTGTGCATTGGGTAGATCGAATTAGGGAATCGTTCGGATAACTGAGTCTATTGAAAAAACTGAGAGAAAAAAAGGAAATTTAGATTTATGAAAATGTGTACGACTCCGCAGTGTAATGGTCAGGAGTCTCGGCTACCGCACTGGAGGTCCTGGGTTGGATTCCCTGGGGGATGGGGCGTCAAATAAATATTATTTCACAAGTTTGTTTTTGCTCTCCTGTAAAATTTGGTCTGAGACAGATATACCCCTTTGCCTTTACACTACCGAAATATACTATATTGTGTAGGGCAGGGGTTTCCAAAGTGTGCGCCGTAGAAAGTAAAGAGGGGCGCCGTGAGTCGATCCTCTATCATTATCCGAAACCACAAATATTCTCGGGTACCTATAAAGCAAAAATCTCTAATTTAAGCCCTTGCATATTTCTACGTAATAACTATTATTGAAGGTACCTATTTCTTTCGACTATAATATTTATAAATATATATATATATATATATATATATATATAATATATATATATATATATATATATATATATATATATATATATATATATATATATATATATATATATATATATATATATATATATATATATATATATATATATATATATATATATATATATATTATATATATATATATATATATATATATATTATATATATATATATATATATATATATATATATATATATATATATATATATATATATATATATATATATATATATATCTTTTCCAAATAGTAGGGCGCCGTGACAAAATACTAAACTTGTAAAAAGATTGGGAGCCCCTGGTGTAGGGCAAGTCGTATACAGAGTACGGAGTGGGTACAGTCTAGAGCCGATTAACCGGGCGATAAGGTAATACGGTCGGCCGTGAGAATCTTCTCCAGCGCCGGGCAACGGGCAAAGCCGACTGCCGCCATATCAACGGTACACTGTACACTGCATATTGCATTGCGTGTAATTAGCTCAGCGGCTACCGGGCGCTAGGCGGAGAGAGTCACGACGAAGAGGCCCCAAAAACTACCTTCGCACTAAGCAACTGTTCAAATTATGAGGCAAAGTCTAGATTCTAGTCCATTTCGTAATCTTGAATTACTATTCTCTCGCGTTGCCACATAATAGTACCTAGTAACGAGATGCCGAATCGGATTATTAATAGCTAACTAAGTAACATATATATTATTTTGGGAAATAAAAACGTTTTTCGATCCACTCACAATGTGAGTGCATCAAAAAACATTTTTATTTCTCAGAATAATATGGTATATCACTATGATCCACAAAGTTAATGCTCTAAATATGGTGGCTTGGTGGGTCTCTGCAAAAAAAAATAGTTCTTAATATATAAATTGTGATTTAAATAAATGTATCCAAATAAATAAAAACAATAATAAGGTCAAATTTCATTTCATTTTTCATTCTATAGCCAAAGTGACATCGTCTCATTTAGAATTATTTGAAAAGATACTTTTCCAAGGATATTCACCGCTTCTAGTTTCAATAATCCTTTCAATGTCAATCTTCAATATTCAATCCCTTCAATCTAGTAAAAAGCTACAGTTTATGAGGAGAATGGGTGTCACCAACAGCGCCCAGAAATATCTCGGACCTTCCAACACGTTTAGGTGAGATATTAAACATATTTTCAAGTTTTTCCTATCTCTGTGTGTACTGTATTTACACTCCTCGGCCATTCCACCCCGTGTCCCAATATCCGACCAATTTCCGGTTACGTACGAAGCGCCAGGCCACAGGAAGTCCGTAATGGCGGTCGATACCTGTAGGCAGGCCTTGCGCCGGCCTTAGACTTTTATCGTCATTTTCATTTTTCCCGACAACTCTGATGATTTTAAACGCACAAAAATTACAACATTTTGAGTGTGTCCAAATACTTGTACAAAAATCTGGATCATCTCCAATTATAGGAATTAGAAGTCAAAAATACAATAATATGAACACTAAAATTATTTCATTTATTGTCCGCCTCCGTAGTGTAATGGTCAGCACGCTCGGCTACCGTTTTGGAGGTCCCGGGTTCGATTCCCAAGGGGGGTAAAATAAATATAATAATAATAATAATAATAAAACCCTTACCCGCACCCCAATGGTGCATAGGGCACTGCGTCATATAAACGCAGTGTTATCTTGATGGTTTACACATGAAGGAAAGGTGATCAGCCCTCCGCTTCAGGTACCAGTCCAGGGTAATATTGAATAAATATGACAGTGAAAAAATCACTTATATTTATTTTACCCCCCTTGGGAATCGAACCCGGGACCTCCAGAACGGTAGCCGAGCGTGCTGACCATTACACTACGGAGGCGGACATAAATATAAGTGATTTTTTCACTGTCATATTTATTCAATATTACCCTGGACTGGTACCTGAAGCGGAGGGCTGATCACCTTTCCTTCATGTGTAAACGATCAAGATAACACTGCGTTTATATGACGCAGTGCCCTATGCACCATTGGGGTGCGGATAAGGGTTTTATTTTATTATAAAATTATTTCAATAATTGATTCGGCAATTATTTCAAAAATTGATTAGTCACTTTGTGGTAAAAACTATCCATTTTTAATTTAGCTTTTACTTAGTAAAAACTATGGTTGTATTAACCAAGTAAAACTTACATTGAAATCATACAAAAATAGTCTCACAATATTATGAGTGTGTCCAAATCCTTGTTCACAAATCTGGGTAACTCCAATTGGTAGTTATTTTTACATTTAGACATCTCAATGTGCATGAAGAAGAAGAATATTAAAGTCTTTCATTTTCACTTTTTTTTTAAATATGTTAGTTATGTAAGCATATAACCATTCACCAATATTCTTGTCTACCGGTTTCGGGATGTACCCGTCTCTTCGTCAGGACAATTACTACGCGTCACTATCATAGTACTTTTCAGTGTAGTTGTAAGTGTGTGAATAATAATAATAATAAAACCCTTATCCGCACCCCAATGGTGCATAGGGCACTGCGTCATATAAACGCAGTGTTATCTTGATCATTTACACATGAAGGAAAGGTGATCAGCCCTCCGCTTTAGGTACCAGTCCAGGGTAATATTGAATAAATATTACAGTGAAAAAATCACTCATATTTCTTTTTACCGCCCCTGGGAATCGAACCCGGGTCCTCCAGAACGGTAGCCGAGCGTGATGACCATTACACTAGGAGGCGAACGAGTGTGTGAATAGTGCTATGGTAATGACGTGTAGTAATTATGCCATTCTGTGCTTTTGTGGATTTGCAGAAAGCGTATGACCGAGTTGATAGAACGAAGCTATGGAAGGTGTTATCTGAGTATGGGGTAAGCAGTAAACTTATCCAAGGCATAGCATCCTTGTACGAGGATAGCACTGCATGCATAAGGGTAAGTGGTTCATTTTCATCCTGGCTTAGCATCTCTAAAGGTGTTAAGCAGGGATGTGTAATGTCACCGTGGCTGTTTAACCTATACATGGATAATTGCATGAAAGAACTGAAAGATTTAAATGTTGGAGCCAGAATGAATAATTTGACTGTCTGTTGCCTTTTGTATGCTGACGATGCTGTTCTTCTTGCCGATAGCAGAGAAGACCTGCAGGCGTTGGTGACAAAAGTGTATAATGTGTGCAAGGAAAGTGACTTATTGATGAATGTTAGCAAATCTAAGATTATGGTTTTTGAAAGAGAAGAATGCAGATCTAAATGTGAAATATTGGTAAACGGAGAGATTCTGGAACAGGTAGATGATTTCGTGTATTTGGGTAGTATGTTTTCTAGGGATGGAAAGATTGATAAAGATATAGAAAGGAGAGTGAATGCTGGGAACAAAGTGAACGGTGCACTGAAATCAGTTATAGCAAATAAAAACCTATCAGCGGAAGCTAAACTGGCAGTGCACAACGGAGTCCTGGTTCCAACTCTAATGTATGGAAGTGAAACATGGAGTTGGCAAAAGAAGGATGAAAGTAGACTGAATGCAGTCGAAATGCGATCTCTCAGAAGAATGTGTAACAAAACGATGTATGATAGATGTGCGAATAGTGAAATAAGGAAAGAATGCAAAGCTGAGATAAGCATTATCGATAAAATTAAGAAAGGTGTGTTGAGATGGTTTGGACATGTAGAACGAATGAGTGAGGAAAGAACGGTAAAACAAATTTATGAGGCGAATGTTAGCGGGAAAAGAAGCAGAGGAAGACCGAGAAAAACATGGCACGATCAGGTATGCCAAATACTTGAAAGTGGTCAGGTTAGGAGTCGTAACAATCGGCGGGTATGTATGAGGAGATGCATGAACGTGGAAGAGGCGAAGAATGTTTGCAAGGACAGAGTGGTGTGGCGCTCTATTCTCTCTGCCTACCCCTGCGGGGAAGCGGCGTGATGGTTAGTTAGTTAGTTAGTTTTTTAATTATGCCATAGCACTATTCAGTGTAGTTGTAAGTGTGCGAATGGTGCTGTGGTAGTGACGTGTAGTAATTGTTCTGACGAGACGGCTACTATCCGAAAGCGGTAGACAAAAATCTCGATGAGTGGTTATATACTGACATTCTAACATTTTTGTAAAAAAAAATATTGACCTTATTTTTAATTCACAGTCGTAAAAGGAGTACATACTTTTGACAATAGAATACATCTTTTCAGATTATATCGCGTAATACTTTATATATAAAAGAAAAGAAGATTTTAGAATGTAACGGTGGTTAAAACGTTGGTAGGAGGGAATATTGTATTACACGGTATAACTTCTGGTATAAAAATTGGTATTCTTTTGTTAGCGGTGACCGTGGAAATTAACGTTATTATTTAGTGCTTCTTTGTTTTTAAAAAGTAAATGTATTCGTATAATATGTATCTGAAATAATGCACACACATATTGTCCTGTATTTACTGCACATTTGGAAGGCTAGATAAAAATATATTATCAGAATGTTACCTGTCTGCGATCAACACAAATATATTTTTTTTTATCATAATGTAACTAATAACGAGTATGATATTATATTTATAACGCAAATGTGGTGTCTTATGATGAAATATTGTTGATGTCTAGTAATAGTTATAAAATTATATAGTTATACAATACTTATGTACACGAAAACCTGTAATTTTATATATTTTTATATATATATATATATATATATATATATATATATATATATATATATATATATATATATATATATATATATATATATATATATATATATATATATATATATATATATATATATATATATATATATATATATAATTGTACACATATTGTCCGCCTCCGTAGTGTAATGGTCAGCACGCTCGGCTACCGTTCTGGAGGTCCCGGGTTCGAATCCCAAGGGGGGTAAAATAAATATTAGTGATATTTTCACTGTAATATTTATTCAATATTACCCTGGACTGGTACCTGAAGCGGAAGGCTGATCACCTTTCCTTCATGTGTAAACTATCAAGATAACACTGCGTTTATATGACGCAGTGCCCTATGCACCATTGGGGTGCGGATAAGGGTTTTATTATTATTATATATATATATATATATATATATATATATATATATATATATATATATATATAAATGTCTCTAATATATTTATGCAGACGAGCGATTGCTGAGAGAGCGAGCGATCTAGCGAGAGCTGGAAGATTCACTTCATCGAGGTGGAGAAATTGAACGAGTCATATTATTGTGACTGGACCAAAGACATACTGGACTCACATACGCATCGCAACGCTCAACTCTGAAACGATTCATCAAAGGCGGCGCACTAAGGTATAGAAATATACATCATTATTAGGAGCGGAGAGAGACGTGAAGAAATGCTATTTTGGTATCACAGAGCGTGGAACTTGCTACCGACATTAATACAAGTACTCTACATAAACACAAATACTCGTTATATTGACCAGGGCCTGTTCAAAAGCTGTCTGCTCGATTCGGTAGGTTTGCAGTCAAAAACCCACCACAAGCGACAAGTTCAAATAAACTCTATTTCAAGAAGACATTTTCCGTCCTTCCTTCTCAGCCATATTTTGCATAACTAAACTTTTTAATAATAATAATAAAACCCTTATCCGCACCCAAATGGTGCATAGGGCACTGCGTCATATAACGCAGTGTTATCCTGATCGTTTTTACACATGAAGGAAAGGTGATCAGCCCTCCGCTTCAGGTACCAGTCCAGGGTAATATTGAATAAATGTTACAGTGGAAAATCACTTATATTTATTTGAGCCCCCCTGGGAATCGAACCCGGGACCTACAGAACGGTAGCCGAGCGTGCTGACCATTACACTACGGAGACGGACAAATTTTTACACCTTCGAATATTTAGTTACCACGCAATGTTCTCGGCTTGATGACGACTGGATGCACATAAAAAATAACGTGTATTTCCCAATAAAATAATTGAATTGGCACCTAAGATGTTGGACTGCTTAAATGCATCATACGATTGCGATAACACTGCATCACAATAACTCTGTAAAACTGTAACTATAGAAGGCATGGCCTAGTGGACGTTGCCCATGACAGAAGGACTTACAACATGAGGACGAGCAGCGCTGACTCCAACAGTCAACAAAGACGATAAGATGAGATAAAACCAGGAAGAAAAAGAAAATAACCTTAAACGATCACTTCTTGACTTGCCATTTATTAGTAAAATGAATTGATTCCGAAACACTTGTTCCAGAATGTCACGAAATATGTCACCGTGGGAACTAAATGTTGCGACGTCATGTCACGGTCATTGTGTCACGATCTCGTCAATGGACAGAATGTCCATTTAAAGAAAAAACTCTCGGAACAAAAGTTACAACAAAATATTCATGAAATTATGATGACCGACACGATTTTCGCTGATTACCATTAGTTGTGCATCTTGACCTAGAACATCATAATTGATATTATAAATAATAAAAAATAAAAGACACAACACACGATTTTTCTTAAATGAACAAATAAAATTAAAAAAAAAAAAAAAATTTAACTTCTTCGTGCAAAGCAAATGAATTGGATTCAAGCAAATGAACATGTAACGAAATGATGCAATTAAATTCATTGCCAAAATTACTATACACGTGCCACAAATATGGTATTTGCAAGAATGGTAAATTGATTTTTTTTTATCAAACTGATCGAATATACAAATAAATTTTTTATCAAACTGATCGAATATAAAAATAAAAAAAAATAAAAAATAAAAATAATAAAAAAATAATAATAATAATACGAATATACTTGATTTAAAAATGTATTTTTAATTTAAGTTTTACTTAGTAAATACCACTATTTCTGAAAATCTACTGTGACAAGTGTTTCGATGCATTCCGCATCATTTTCAAACACCGTATGTGAAGCTAATTCTAAATTTTAGATTTATGTATTAATTTTAAATCAAACACAGATTTTTTGAGTCTACTACTTAGTTCTACAAATTAAACGCCAAGTCAATAAATAAAAAAATAAAAAAATAAAAAATAAAAATAATAAAAAAACTAAATTTTAGAATTGGATCCTTGGGACGTTGAAGGTTGAAAAATGAATTGTTTTGTGTTCATCAGAAAGAATCTATCCAATGCCTAAAACTGGTGGTGGAACTTTCCGAAGAAAAATACAAGCAGTACTACTGAAATCGGAGTGTGTGGAGATCTCTGAACAGACTTAAGGGAGAGTTCGAAGACTCAAAGACATCCTCTAAGAAAATCTTTAGAAAAAAACTTCTTCAATAAAATCACAGTGAAGCGCCCTTGAGGTAATAAATAACGAAAATAGCGCTATATAACATAAATTATCCCAAATTATTATTATTATCATGGTATCGTATAGGCCACTGCCGAGGTAGCAACCTTCTAGGTCAAAATGCTGTAATAGCGACCACGAGTGGCAACCTACTAAGTCAATATGCTGTAAAATCAACACGAATGGCAACCGCTAGGTCAAAATGCTATGATGTCTATTACCAGATATGTGAAATCAAATTGAAATACAGTCTTGAATTATCCACCTTAATATTGTAGCTTGTGATACCGACGCGAGTGGCAACCTATTAGGTCAAAATGCTATAATACCGACACGAGTGGGAACCTGCCAGGTCAACACGCTATAATACCGACACTAGTGGCAACCTGCCAGGTCAATAAGCTGAAATACCAACACGAGCGGCAACCTGGCAGGTCAGGACAAGAAGCAGGAGGCAACTCACCAGCCGAAGTCCGTGGGCAGGCACGTGAGGGACATGTCGTTGAGGCCGAGCACGGTGAGCGCGCGCAGCTGGCTGAAGCCCTGCGGCAGGCGGGGGATGGGGTTGCTACTGAAGTCCGCCACCTGCAGCGCGCGCAGGTGCTTGATGTCCTCGGGGATGTCGGGAATATCTGCAACAACAACACACACGACTGTTAGGAAACCAATCAACACCATTCGCGACTAGACTGGGATGAGAGGAGTGAAGCCTTTGCCATATATTGAAAGCTGTCTGATGCAGAAGCATCTAGGCCTTCTGACAGAACTTCTCTTGCATTTTCGATAAATTTCGCATTTTAGTTTTTTTTTAATGTTTTGCACGATAATGTCTGTCAGGAAGCCTAGATGCCTAGATTCATACGGTTTTAAACATGCCGAATATGATTTTTTTTTAAAGTTGACTTTACATATGGCACGATCATATGACGAAAACATGGCACGATCAGGTATGCCAAATACTTGAAAGTGGTCAGGTTAGGAGTCGTAATAATCGGCGGATACGTGTGAGGAGATGCATGAACGTGGAAGAGGCGAAGAATGTTGGCAAAGACAGAGTGGTGTGGCGTTCTATTCTCTCTGCCTACCTCTGCGGGGAAGCGGCGTGATGGTTAGTTAGTTAGTTAGACATTACATACAATTTCCATACATATTTTCTGAAAGGTATCAAGGTAAAACTGTAATACTATCACTGTTTGACATCAGATTGCCAATACATTAGTGTTTACCAAAATATCACGTCGCTACAAAATACAAAGAGTGATGTTTGTTGATCGGAATACAAAAAAGCTTTACGATAGAAAAAAAAATAAAATTCAAAACAGATCGAGTTTCAGACAAACGAGGTAGAGAATTTTGTAAATAGCTAAAAATAAAGAAGAGCAGATACATAAAATGGATGTCCTGGATTGAATCTCAAATGTATTTCAAACATATTTGAAGGGGGTACTGGGGACATTAAAACACAAACAAAAATATATGCTATTATAGGTATAAGATGTAGTGGATAACGGGAATTACTACACAAACGAAAATATATGTGGCGAATGTGAGCAAGAAAACAGAACGAGGACGGCCGAAAATAAAGACTTGGCACGATCAGATCAATCACAACCTAAAATCTGGTGGTGTCAAAAGTCTACATAATCGGAGGGCATGTATGGATAAAAAGGAAGCTAGGAGTGTATTTAAGCACAGACGATTGTAGCGTTCCATCCTCTCTGCCTACCCCTGCAGTGAAACGGCGTGATAGTAGTACAAGTATTCGGCTATCCAAACTTAAAACACAGGAAGGGACATTTTTTTGTAGTACGTTTTTTTGCATTTTTGGACTAAGTAGAATCTACTTAGTCCAAAAATGCAAAAAAAAAACATACTACAAAAAATGTCCCTTCCAGTGTTTTGAGTTTGGACAGCTAATTACTAGACACAGTTTTTCACAGCTTGGGTTGGTGTAGGTAGAAAAAGAGCAAAAACCATGATTCAGATTTCAAGGTCTCTGAATCCATAATTTCATAATAATAAATGTCCCAAAAACCACTCGACAAATTTACGTCCTTCAAACGAGACACTCCGTCTAAATTTTTGACAAAATATATTATTTATAGCGCCCCGTAATTTGATAGCGCAATCGGAGGATTTGAGGGGCGCCAAGTTTGCTGAAAGCATGAAAGCATGCACACTCGTGCTGTTTGTTTGAAAACCCTACCCCGCTGAAGGAGGGAACTTAAGACGAAACATAAATAATTGCGACGGGTATTAAGTATCTGGCATACAGCGCAGTAGAGCCGGCAGGGTGGTCAAGTGTCGCCGCGGCACTCAAACGGCTCCAGCCGTGCGGGGAGCGTATAACTACTCCACTCGAGTGTCCCTTTTGTTTCTGTTCAACAGACAGCGGTGGATGAGCCATGGAAATCTAAAAATAAACACTCAAATGACATGTTCCCGAGCCATTTCGCGATAGAGCCTTTTCCGCTATTTGGTCGATGCCACGAACCTCACGCAGTCACGCCAGAACCAGTTTAGACTGATACAATATGACAATATTAATATTACTTATTATATCGGACGCTGGATTATTCACATCACGGGTGAGATGTCAATTTAAAGGTGTTTCACATATAGCTCACTCCTTTCAACAACTTCAAAAAACTAAAAAAACTTGATTTTTCAGATCGTTTTTGAATAAAATGTTTTAAAAATAAATACTAAGCCACTTATTGAAATTTTTACTGTGCAACAGATCTTTTTAGGTAAAACCTGAAGGTTTTTTCTCCATTTGAAAAATATTTAGTATATTTATAAAAAAATATTAAACAATACCTTTTCTTCAAAATGCAAAAACAACACTTTCTGCCCTGTAGCGGGTAAATATTATGTTAAAAATATGCTGCTTTTGCTGGGATATAGTACATTTTTTGGGCATTCCTAAAACATGCGCAACTGAAAATTGATTTCTTTATATATATATGACGTTGATGAAAGGAGTGAGCGATATATAACCATGACCATGGCACAAATTCAAGAATTTATGCAATATGGATGTTCAATAATGAGCAAAATGGCGAATGTTACACAAGTATATCGTGTATAAAGTGATCGCTTAAGCTAGCCAATTGCAAGGTCGTAAACCTTAGGATGTTCAGACGTTCATCTTCTATTATAAAAAAAAGAACGATACATGTTTCGTATCAAGGTGAGACACCTTCAAATTGATATAATTTGATCGATAGATATTTTCGCTACCCCTAGGAAAATAAGATTTTTAAGTTTAAATTTGACTTACTTTAAAATACACCAATTTCTTAAAATCTGCCTCGACACGTGTTTTGAGGTAGTATTTTTCTTGAACAGGCGCTATATAAATAAACCAAAATGATTATTATAATTATTTTCCTATAAATTTCCCCCCCCCCCAATTGTCCGTAGTGTAATGGTCAGCATGCTCGCCTACCGTTCTGTAGGTCCCGGGTTCGATTCCCAGGGCGTTTAATAAATAAAAGTGATTTTTTCACTGTAGTATTTATTCAATATTACACTGGACTGGTACCTGAAGTGGAGGGCTGACCACCTTTCCTTCATGTGTAATCGATCGAGATAACACTGCGTTTATATGAAGCAGTGCCCTATGCACCATTGGGGTGCGGTAAGGGATTATTATTATTATTATAAATTTCCCACAGAATACAATATCAATACCATAAGTATATTATTGAGGAATTATTTTGATTGTTGTCTGTTTAAAGGTCTGGTATTATGAAATACATATATATATGCAGAAAACCCAATTAAATTTTCTGAAAACGTAGAATTTCCTTTCATAAAAAACAGAAGCTTATTTGAGTAAGGGAAACGACTTAAGTATTCTTTAAAAAGTTTTGAAATCCACCTTCTGTATTGAAAATGAAGCGAAGGCTCAAAAGCGCTTAGGGCCAAACATCCTTGGGAAAACGGAAAAGAGCTTAAATCTACAATGAAGTAATACTAAGGCGAATTAATAAAGTTGCGGGTTCGAAAGATAAACATCGAACTGAAAAACGCCGAGGGACAGTGAGCAATGAAAATATTTTAGGCAAATCTTTAGTAATATCGCATTTATTGTCGACAATGGACGGATAAATAATAAATATACCGGTCTTACCGATTGTAAACTCAGAATACCAAGTATTACATTATTAAACTTGCAAGTATTACATTATTTAGCTCATTGAAAACGTCTGAATAAATCCGAATGGACTCTGTAAACGTTACAACATTATATCAGAAAAAAAAAACAAACCAAATATCGCAAGACCCATGAAATTAATTCTTGTTTTTGTGAGACCAAGAATGTTAAAAGAGGTTGAAATGGAAATAATGAAAAACACGCTTTTTACAACATTTTCTCATCGAATCATATTACGAAACAATAAAATGCATTATTTAAAAAAACGGTTTGACACTTGTATTGTGCATGATTTTGCTTGCAAATATGCTTTGCTGGACAATGTAATTTTTGACATCTCAACATAGATGAAAAAGAATATGAAAACCTGGGTATATAGAAGGCTTCCGACCTCTCATAGGCTGGTTAAGTTATCACTTTACACACGTGTAACATTCACCATTCTACTCATGATTGACAACCAAAGAACTAAAAAATTTGGAACTCATACATATATCATAAATTTCAGGACGCTTTATGTTTGAGATCATGGAAGATATCTATGGTTGGTTCAACAAAGCTTTTATTTAGCAGAAACCCTTTATTCAGGTATATGCAAAATACTAAACGGATGGGAGACAAAGTATATGCAATAGTACGTGCTGGGAAACGCCTGAGAACATGATTTTAAATTTTTACGCAGCTCGTAATTTGACCACATGTCGTGAATTAAATGATCGAATCCAACTACCAAATTGGAACAAGGGTTTCTTTTTGAAAAGTCCAATCCCAGGTGATATTCATTTTAGCTTGATTTCGCCTTTAATAGAATGCGAGAAAACCGTGTTAGGCGTCCCATAATAATCTGGAAATAAATTCATCATTTTGGCAAACGATTGGCCAATCTGGTTGCACTCATAAACGGGGAAATAAAGTTATTTGCGGTGAACGCGGCGCGCGCGATGCGATTCCGGCCGCATTTCAATAAACAAACGTACCGCTTGACGGACGGCCCCTCGCACCGGCCGCCCGTCAACTAGCGCCCGATAAATTTAACAAACAAGCCTCGGCAATATTGGCAAACTGGAAAATAAACGGTAAACAACGACACGACCATAACCGCACGGAAAATAGAATCCCGTACGTGTGTAGGCGGCGTAAGTCGCACGTGTGGCGAAGGCACAACCTTCGATAAGCTCCGCGGTTTTGGCATCCATCCGTCTATAGCCTATATGATATCGTCGGCCTCATTTTCAAATCGGGCAACTAAATAAATCGTCGAACATTTAACGTTACTTTAGAATCTAGATCGAAGTCGTACCGGGGGAAAATATTCAAATTTCCTTTTAATCAAGACCATTCATTTGTTCTAGGCCAAATTTTCAGCAGTATCTCATTATTGGCACTGCCAATTTAACCAATAAAAGGTTGTATAGAACATTTTCCCGAGACTCCGTCAGACATTTTACAACCAAAAAATGCGTTCAGTTGCTATCGGTGGACGGGAGACAGATATCGGTAAAAATATATTTCAGATTTTTAGTATTTTTCATGACTCCTGAAATTTTAATTTTTCGTGATTTCAGGACCTTACAATTAGTTTTTTTTCCTTTATATATTTTCACAACTCGTGTGAATATTTAATTCACCGTACATAAAGTAAACCTTGGGAGATTTTTTCTGCCGTTGGACACAATTAAAAAAGGTGATATTGAAAACAAGTTTGTACATTTTGCGGCAATTCATTTCTTCCCATACATTTCTTCTCGATTTTTTTGTTCTTTATTTCTTCGATATAATATCGTTAACTTTTTTCCACAACTTTTAACCGCTGAATACCGATAAAACTATGATTTAATATATTTAAGTCTGTACTTTTTTGTTAAATAATTTTCATAAAAATCCAAAACCACAAAGTTTGTATTTCAACAATAAATTATATGCTTAGAGATGTTTCAAGGAATAAAAACAAATATTGTACCAAAAAAAAGGAAAATAATCATGAAATATGGTTTGAAAAAAAGGCACGAAACTTTGGCGAAATATCTGAGAAACTTTCGATATAAAGGAAAACCCCTTTAGAGTGTTCGAGCCTTCTGCGGTCCTTTGTGGTAAACTATTCGCAGGATTTACGTATCCTAAACTAAAGCATGACAAATTCGTCGAGCTTGACAATGGAACAGGGAGCGATACTTGAAAAGTTTGTAGTTTGCTTCAGGCCTAATCGAGTGTGAAGAAGAAGGTCTCAACAGCACGTAGTAAAATACAGACAGCTAAAATTGTGCAAACAAGCTGAAAATTCCAACCTACGTAATATGATTAAGACTTTTACTTGGTAAAAACCGTCAAAATCTATCATGACACGTGTTTCGATGCATTCAAGTAATTCACCGGTATTTGATAATGATAAATGGGTCGACTTGTGTCACCGAGTAAATTTAAATGAACAGTGGTATTTACCAAATAAAAGTCAAATAAACGCAAAATCTAGGTACTTTATTTTTACAACATTTCTCATAATGTTGTAAATATAAGCTTAACTAATAAATATGAAAATGACATTTTCTGGCGTTTCTCATGTGTGTGATTAATTCGAATCCTGCGAACCTCACATACTAATAAAAGAGTTTCTGCTTAGTAAAAACCTTCTTTTCATCTCACCAATAGATGTTTCTAGTAAAGTTCTAGTGATTAAAGAACAATGTTTCGGAATTGGTTCATATATATAGAACATCCGAGAATTTGAGTAGTGTGGTTGTCAATAATGGGTAGAATTGGTGAATGTTACACTTGTGTAAAATGCCCAGACTTCCATATCCTTCTTCATCTTTGATGAGATGTCAAAAAATAATACAAATTAAAAACATAAGTAACTTATCATAAGGATGAAAAGAATTAATATTTCCTTTTAAAAAAATATTAGAAAAAGGTTGAATTAGCCGGTGCAGTTTATACTCGAGCTAGTCAAATTATACGTTGTATTGTATATTCACAGATTTGGCGTTAAATTTGTATTATTTTCGACATCTCATCAAAGATGAAGAAGAATATGGAAGTCTGGGCATTTACGGGGCTGACGACCGTCATAGGCTGGTTTAAGTGATCACTTTACACACGTGTAACATTCACCAATTCTACCCATTATTGACAACCACACTACTCAAATTCATGGAAGTTCTATATATATGAACCAATTTAGAAACCTTGTTCTTGAATCACTAGAACTTCACTAGAGACATCTATTGGTGAGATGTTAATTTGTACATAGAACTCCATTTAAATTATAATATTAACATGTAAATTATATTATAACGGAAGAAACGTATAAACATGTATTAATAAAGACTTAACTAATACACTAACGGTTTCATAAGAGCTCGGCGGATAGAAGGAAGTCAAATTAAAATTAACACGGGCCATGAGCAAACACAAGCGCACAACCGAAATGGAAATGGCCCGTGACCAAACGGGATTGGAACCCGAACTGCCCACTTAATCAAAGATGAAGTATGCCCATCAATTTGTGATCCTCTCCTATCTGGCGCCCAGTATATGGGCGGACGTTTGTTCATGATAAAATAAAATAAAAGACCACCATGACAAAACATATATCGCTCAATCCTTTCAAGAACGTCATAAATCAAAAAACTTGATTTTTCAGTGGAACGTTTTTAAAGTTTAACAATATAACACAATGTATTAAAAATAAATATCAAGCCACTTATTGAAGTTTTTATTGTGCAACACATCTTTTTATGTAAAACCTGATGGTTTTTTTCTCCATTTGAAAAATATTTAGTATATTTATAATAATAATTAAACAATACCTTTTCTTAAAAATATAAAAACAACATTTTTAACCCTGTAGCGGATACAATAATTAAGTTAAAAATGTGCCTCTTTTGCTGCGATATAGTACATTTTCTGGGCGTTCCGAAAATAAGTACAACTGAAAATTTACGATTTTTGATTTATAACGTTCTTGAAAGGAGTGAGCTCGTGTTTATTCACTTTGTGGTAAGACACGATGAAATTGTAAAAGAAAAACATTTGTTTTTTTACCAAATGAGTTTATTTTATTATGACGATATTTTATTTTTAAATATTTTATATTAAGATCTGGAAGCATAGCTTCCGAAACTAGTCGTCATAATAGAATAAACTCAAGTGGTAAAAAACTAGTATTTATCTGTTACAATTACATATATATGCATTAATGCAATTAATATTACGTGCGATATCTTAAAAGCAAAACAAAAAGTAGGTAGGGATTTCACCAGGTATTTAAAATCATATCAAAAAGTAATTTTATACACATTCTCAAGTTAAAAAAATGAAATTCGATTAAATTTTAAATATTGGGTTTGTTTTGTACATCACATTGGCTACTAAAAGTATGAAAACCGGTAAAATGCCAAGTTTTAACATGATTCCTTTTCCAGCGTATGTTTACGTGAAGCCAGGAATGCATATGCGGAACAGCTTGGCTACCAGGGTGGAAGGAACTCAAAGAGATGTACGCTAGTAAACACTAAATATTATCCGGGTACATCCGGACGGTGCTTAAACATGTAATACCACGTGCTCGCTAGATGTAAGCAGCCGACTCCGTTACACATTGCACTATTTTTAATTCTGTCTAACGGGCCTTTGAAAAAATCCAGACACTAGCACGCATTCAAAGATAATGCCGAAAGAATTATTACGCCGATGATAAAAGGTGAGAAGAATCACCTGCTTATGAAATAATGCTAATCGATACATTGATTTAATAGTGGGAAAAATTGTTAGGGCATGTGAATCGAATGTCCGCCTCCGTAGTTTAATGGTCAGCACACTCGGCTACCGTTCTGGAGGTCCCGGGTTCGATTCCCAGGGGGGTCAAATAAATATAAGTGATTTTTTCGCTATAATAATTATTCCATATTACCTGAAGCGGAGGGCTGATCATCTTTCCTTCATGTGTTTACGATCAAGATAACACTGCGTTTATATGATGCAGTGCCCTATGCATCATTGGGGTGCGGATAAGGGTTTGAATGTGAATCGAATGAGTGAAGAGAGGAAAGGATAATAAAACAATTTTATGAGGCAAATGTGGTTGGTAATGGAAGCAGAGAATGACCGAGAAAAACTGGGCATATCAAGTATTTCAAATATTTGAGAGTGGTCAGGTTAGGAGTCGGAATAAAAGGCGTGCACTGAATTTTATGGTTTATTTTTATTTATTTAAACAAAAAAGATAAATATTTGTGTTTTTATTATTTACACGAATATTTCAAATTCACACTATTTCTGTGAGCCTAAGCGGCTCATTATTAGAAATAGGTATCAAATTGTAATAGAGTGGGTTCGAACCGAGAAACTCTGACTTAAGAGTCCGCGACACTAACCACGGGACCACAACCCGACAGATTATAATATAATGTGCCTATTTCTAACTTTAGAACGTAACATCAATCTGTCTTTGCACACAATATTCGCCTCTTTCACATTTATACATATTCTCAAACACAACCGCCGATTATTCCGACTCCCGAACTGACCACATTCAAATACTCGATAAGGGTTTTCTTCCGTCTTTCTCTGCTTCTATTACCAACCACATTTGCCTCATAAATTTCTCATGAAATTAATTATACGTTAAATGAAATCGACGTGCCCTACGTAAAGTGCTCTAACTACATTTTTGTCAATTTTGAGATATTTTGTATATGTTATCAACTGACCGTTATCTACTAATGTAAACGAACAAAAAATATATATATATAATAAATTATGCCTAGTGTTCAGGCGTATAAAACGCTATCTACATCGTATTTTCGAAATGAACTGAACTCCTAAAACACTAACTACTTAATTTTGACGAAGCATAAAGTTTTAAGAAGATTAATACATTATTTCATCGTGTTTTTTAATGCAAAATACTAGTTTAGAATTTCAGGTAAAACCGTTAATTAATCACATAAAATACGTTGAACAAATCTTCTAAACTCTCTCCTGTAATGTTACAGATTTGCAGATACTTGACGTAGGGGCCGTCGAAACGATTCAAAATATGTTGTATATAGATATATTTAAGGTAGATTAAAAAAACATTAGTTAAGGCATAATTTTAAATGGGAAAGACACCCCTATCTAACCCATGTTATCACGTGAAATTTAAAAGCTGAAATCACGTACGCTTGCCGGCGATTAGTTCCGGGAAAAATCCCATCAAAAATTTATCAAAACTAAGCAAAGCTTTTAGTTACGATTTCTTCCCGATCCTGTCACATAGGATTTCGATTAAAGCGGGCGGAGGTTGTACCGTTCCGCTCTGTAAATTTGATATTTAAATCATGTTTATTCCCATGTTTACCAACATCACGAGAGGTGGGTGAGCCACCCTAACCTCGGTATACTGCCTGAAGGGGTAAATTAGCGAATTCGCTTATGTACATACATATTAACCCCGTTCTTCAATATTCATATACAGTAAACCCCCCTATAGCGTATAGATAGGTACAGCGTTATCGGATGGAACATTATAGGGGAAAAATATTTGTATCTAGATTGTATTTAAATTTAATAATGACTCATGTCAATCATTTCCTTTCGGTAAAAATGTAGTAATACAATTTAAAATATTAACCTCCAATAGGTGTCCGCCTCCGTAGTGTAATGGTCATCACGATCGGATACAGTACTGGAGGACCCGGGTTCGATTTCCAGTGGGGGGGGGGAGTTAAATAAATATAAATGATTTTTTCACTCTAATATTTATTTAATATCGCCCTGGACTGGAACCATTGCTGGAAAGAGGACTGATCGTCCTTCCTTCATGTGTTAACGGTCAAGATAATAATGTGTGTATGATGCAGTGCCCTGTGCACCATCGGGTGCGGATAAGGGTCTGAAGGACCCCCTATAACGTTACCTCCGATAACGCGTTACCTATATCATCGTTATAGGGGGGTTTACATTACTCGAACTGTAGGCCTGCAGGCACGGATGCCTCTATGGCTTCGGTAAACCACCTGTAAATATGCCAGAAGTGGTCGACATTCCATATGATAATGATAATAAACAAGATAGGCGCCGTGAAGTGCTCACTTATGATACATTTTGATAAGCGACAGCATGAAGATTCAATAATCCAACCTTTTTAGAACATTTTTAGATGTAGGAAAATACATCGACGAAAAACGAAATAATTTAACATGTAACGTTTTGTACTGAAAAAAATCTGATGGAACTGTATTTTATATAATGAAATAACATCCAAATAGTTTTTGTACTATTGTAGTATTGATATTTTATACATATTTTAATATGTAGTATTGTATAAAATAACAACTATATATTGTAGTTAAACTCAATTATAAAATAAAACAACTTTGTTTTAACCACTTTTTATTGGTACACTTTTTCCAACCAGTTTCGACAAGAGCCTTGTCATCCTCAGGCCTTATGTACTAATTCTAAAACATTGAAATACTCATAGTTAGGTTTTGGTTAATTACCCTTCCCTTACGATACCAAAAACTTCCACGCACTCCGTACACCATATGAAAATGTGATTTAAAAAATGGGATTTTATTTAAAAAATGTGATTTTGTACAGTCCACTAAGTATCTGCGAAAAATCGAGAAAAGATTTACTAATACAAAACTATCTTTACTACTCAACTGGCACTTACTATGTTTTGCTGAAAGGGTCGGTATTTAAGGGTTATAAAGAGAAACGGTTTCCAAATTATAATTTGAGATCCAAACTTTCAAACAGCTGTGACGCGTAAGTTTGAATAACCAATCAGAATGAAAGCCTTCTATCCCAAAGGGGAGTTGTCTACTTTTCGGATAAATTCTGATTTGAATCAAATTAAAATCGGACAAAATAAATAAAGCCGGCTCGTTTTACACTTAATTTGGGAAAAACATCATCGCGGTTCGCTAATTACGATCTCGAGTCAAGTTAACATTGTTGAACTTTAGCGAAGGAAGATTACTTCGTGAAATATCGCATACTTTAACTAACCGAATTAAAAACCTCACTCGAACAAGATTCAGTCGAAAAGTTTGCTAATAAATTAAGGGCGCTCGGGCTGAAAAATATTTACAAAGCTGGCAGAGAAGTATGGTAAAGAATGATACAGCTGAAACTTTATTGCAACAATTATATTCTGTTATTAAACATATTTTTTTTTCCGTTTACTAACAAAATTAAATTTCATTATTATTTTTTTGAACGAGACATACAAAATGACAACCTCCTCCTAAACCTATAAAGTGCTTTGGATATGATGCTATTTTTATACGTGTTTTTCACTCAAGAATTACATCCATCATAGTAGCTTTGCCTTTAATCATAAAAAATAAACCCACTGTAAAACATACAAAGTTTGAGGCTAGGTAAACTTCTTTTGAACCTATAAAATGCGCTACATATGATGTTATTCTTATACGTAAGTGTTTTTGCCTAGAATTTTTCACTCAAGAATTACCTCAATCATAGTAGCTTTGCCTTTAATCATAAGGAATAAACCCACTGTGAAACATACAAAGTTTGAAGCTGGGTAAACTTCTTTTGAACATATAAAATGCGCTAGATATGATGTTATTCTTATTCGTGAGTGTTTTTGACTAGAATTTTTCACTCAAGAATTACCTCAATTATAGTAGCTTTGCCTTTAATCATAAGGATAAACCCACTGTAAAACATACAAAGTTTGAAGCTGGGTAAACTTCTTTTGAACCTATAAAATGCGCTAGATATGATGTTATTCTTATTCGTGAGTGTTTTTGACTTGAATTTTTCATTCAAGGATTACCTCAATTATAGTAGCTTTGCCTTTAATCATAAGGAATAAACCCACTGTAAAACATACAAAGTTTGAGGCTAGGTAAACTTCTTTTGAACCTATAAAATGGGCTAGATATGATGTTATTTCTATACGTGAGTGTTTTTGCCTAGAACTTTTCACTCAAGAATTACATAAAGTATAGATTTATATTATCCACTGACACTTCGTGATGGAATTGCATTTTTAATTTATTATTAGATTAAAACCAATATTTTGCAACCAGTCTGATGATGTCGGTAACGACGAAACCCGGTCGCTGGTCAAATAAAAAAGTGGAAAAGCTAAAAATATTGGTTTTAATCTAATAATAAATTATAAATTATAGCTTTAATCATAAAGAGTAAACCCACTATAAAATTTAAAAAAAGGTTAAAACCTAAAAAAAAAACCCTTCCTAACCTATAAAATTCACTATATATATGATGCTATTTTTAAACGAGAATGCTTTGCCTAAATGTTTTCATTAAAAATTGCATCTAATTATAGTTACTATAACGAGTAAACCAAACATAAAACTTTTGAAGTTGGAGTCCAAATAGGCAAATGAAAAGCGGTGTTACATAAGCCGCAGAAGAGTCAGTTGGACGTAAGACACCCAACAGGTCTCATGGCGTGGTTGAGTTGACGTTTGTCTGGAAAACAAGCATCGCTGGATCGATCGCGCCAATTGGAAAATGAATTCAAGGATTATATTTATTTTCTATTCTCAATATTATTAATATTTAAAGCATTTACTTTGTGGTTTGACATTTTTACTATATATTTTTTTATGTATTTATTTTAAATTGGTTCAAAAAATACATAACACACACACACACGCCCAGACCAATTGATCTGGATGTGTGTGTACGTGTATTTTTTTTTTCAGAAATGCCGTCTCTATTTTTGCAAAGAATAATAATAAAATTAAAATCTCGACAAGATATAAAGTATTGCGCTGAATATGCGTAAAAATCCTAGAATTTCAAAGCTTTGACGATTCCCCGCGTCAATAAGTGACGCAATAAACGCATTTATACGGCCTGAAGTGTGGATTAATAAAAAAAACATGAACCCAATCGAGACGGCTTATTTAATTTACCCGACACCATAAAAATGTCGCTCAATCTATTGATCATATATTCTTCCCTCCATTTCGCAGAATACCCTCGAGTAATTCGATTTAGTTCGGCGCCAATTCAATCAAAATGCGATAAGAGCGACGCTATAAACTACCCCTTTATGGGGAAAAGGGCCTATTTGTATTTATTTATTTATCCTGCCAAATATCAATAACAGCGGGCGACGTGACATCGTTCGTGATCTAATGGCAGCGGTGGTTCTGCCCACTGTGTTACGAGTATTTACCAAGGGTAGGAGGCATTAGAGACATCGTCGTGTTGGGGAAACAAGGTTCTATCTAACACATTTAGGTATTTTCACATTTAACTCTAACTCTATTCAGATTTAAATTTCGGTTCGATCTGTATAAAAATTACAACAAGAAACCAAATCAATCGTCGGAAATTCAAAGGGAAACAAAGTTCTATCTGTTGTTATGAAATATCATTCAGAGAAACATGGTTCTATCTCGACTAATTTCATACTATACAGTATTCAAGATGGCGGAATAGCTGAGTTTTGTGAACCGCCAAACTCGAGTTTTGTGTGATATAACTGGTGAATTTGTAAATATTCCCGAAAATATGATACAGAAAAGTAGTGTAAACATAAATTTTTCATATTTTGAAATAAAAATCAGTAATTTTCGCGAAAATCTGTGGAATTTACAATGTTGAATTTATCATTATTTACCAGAGGCAAACTGTTTACTGCTAAAAAAGTACTCAACAAGAAAAATTGCTTGGAAAAATGCAAATTTAATAAAATATTAAAAAATATTTTTTCATTCCACCAACTTCGGCAGTATAAACAAATTAAAATAAATATTTTGGTTATCTAAGTGACTGCAACAAGGTTCTATTTGAGATAGAACGTTGTTGTATTGTATTATTTGAATAATTTTGTCAAGGTTACAAAGTTCTATCTGAACTTTTTTTACTTAAAAATTATTTATTATTCCAACTTTTCTAAAAAATGTTGCATTTAATTTGCTTTTCGGTTTGATTTGATCATATTATTAAAATAATAAATAAGTATTTATTTAGAATATTAGAGAAAACATCATCTAAATTTTCAACCTCTCATATCTCAAAACTATAAGGAATCCACATAGAACCTTGTTTCCCCAACGCGACGACATGGCAACCCGACCTACATTGTTAATTCAATACTTTACAAGCGAGCATTTCTAACTAACTTCACAACATTTTGAGTGCGTCCAAACACTTGTTTACAAATCTGATCAATTAACCAGCCTGTAATATGGCTGTCCAAACTCAAAACACAGAAAAGGATATTTTTTTGCAGTATGTTTTTTTGCATTTTTGGACTAAATAGATTCTACTTGTGTTTTGAATATTGAAAGCATTAACTTTGTCATAAATTAAACCCCTGAAGAGAGCAACAGGTTGTTGCCGAAACTAGTTGGTGAATAAAAATGTGAGTGGATCAAAGCACAAAGTCTTTTTATTTCTCAAAACAATTTAGATTCTACTTAGTCCAAAAATGCAAAAAAAAAACGTACTACGAAAAATGACCCTTACTGTGTTTTAAGTTTGGACAGCCGAATGGGTAAATAAATACCCATACAGTCATGTTCTTCTATATCTACAATATGCAAAAATTACTCCTATGTGGAGAAAACACGAATTTGTCAGAAAAAAAGAGGAAACAAGTATTTGAACACACTCAAAACGTTGTGATGAAATAACTGGTCAAATTTTAAGCTGCGTAAAATTGAAAATCACGTTTTCAGGCGTTTCCCGGTTTGTAAAATAATTCGGTTAGGATTTTGCATGCGTCTGAATGAAAGGGTTTCTGTTAAATTAAAGCTTTCTCAAACCAAGCATAGATGGTTCCAGTGAACTCACAAGTAGTGTCATATGATTAATGATATATATTGTATATAAGAGTTTCAAAAATTGAGTAGTGCGGTTGTCAATTGTGAAAAAATAGAATATAAAAGTTTAGGCATTTACAGGACTTATGACCTGTCATAAGCTGGTTAGGTGATCACTTTACACACGTGTAAGATTCACCATCCTGCCCATAATTGATAGCCACAAAACTCATTTTTTGGAACTCATATATCCATCACAAATCTCATGACGCTTTGTGTTTAGGTACACGGGAGCTAAATATGGAAGGTTTGAGAAAGCTTTTATTAAACAGAGACCCTTTAAATCAGATGCAAGAATATCCTAACCGGATTATTTTACAAACTGGAAGACGCCTCAAAACATGATTTTCAATTTTTAGGAACCTTACAATTTGACCAGATTATTTTACTAACGACATTTTTGGGTACGTAAATGTAGTTTGTGAACAAGGATTTGGACATCCAAAATTATTATTTTTTGACATCTCATCAAAGATGAAGAAGAATATGGAAGAATATGGGCATTTACGGGGCTGACGACCGTCATAGGCTGGATTAAGTGATCACTTTACACACGTGTAACATTCACCAATTCTACCCATTATTGACAACCACACTACTCTAATTTTTGGTAGTTCTACATATTATATATGAACCAATTTTGAAACATTGTTCTTGAATCACTAGAACTTCACTAGAGACATCTATTGGTGAGACATATTCTTCTTCATCTTTGATGAGATGTCAAAAAATAATACGAAAAATACTCCTATAATTGGAGATAATCAAGATTTGTGAACAAGTATTTGGACACACTCTAAATGTTTTTAAAAAAAAAAAACATCCAAAAATGTTGTGAATTAAAATTATGTCAAAAAATAATATGAAAAATACTCCTATAACTGGAGATAATCCAGATTTGTGAACAAGTATTTGGACACACTCTAAATGTTTTTAAGAAAAAAAACATCCAAAAATTAAAATTATATCGTAAATCGTATAAAAGTATCCTCCGTGAAACAAAATAATATTTATTTTATCTGCTTCCTTTTATTCTCTTCTGAATAAAAAATGCCTTTGAAGAGAATCATGTTTAAATAACTTTTTTCGAGTTGTTATTTTTAATACACTCTTTCCAATGCGTATTCCGCTCCTAGGACTGGGCGAATTTCTTTTTTTCAAAGCCAGAAATCACTCTCGAGTGGCTTGTTACTATTCCACAAGCTTCACATCTTTTCGACTTGAGTGATTGTATAATCTTTTGTGTGTATTTATTCACCTTAAAAATATATACATATTACATAAAGTTAAACAAAAGAAAATGTTATTTATATTCAAAGCATTTACTTTGTGGTCAAACATTTTAATTGATATTAGTAATGTTAGTAAATAACCACTCACCGACTACTTCTGTCTACCGGTTTCGAGACGTACCCGTCTCTTCGTCAGGACATACACTACAATTTAACAATCATGCGAACAACACTACACCACACCCACTTAGTACTATTCACATACACTATCACTATGTCATACAGTCCCACCATGCTTTTGGGAAACTCCCAAAGCATGGTGGGACTAACAACTCGCTCTGCATGTTTTGCATGTGTAGTGATAGTGTATGTGAATAGTACTAAGTGGGTGTGGTGTAGTGTTGTTTGCATGATTGTTAAATTGTAGTGTATGTCCTGACGAAGAGACGGGTACGTCTCGAAACCGGTAGACAGAAGTAGTCGGTGAGTGCTTATTTACTAACATTACTAATATCAATTAAAAGAAAATGTATTTAAAGATTAGGCGTTTAATTCGTAGAACTCCATTTTCATTTATATATCAACACAGTAAGGACGGGAAAGGTATTTCTACCCGTTCGGTCGATTGATGCTTAAGGACGGGAATAGTATTTTTACCTTCTGCGCCGGCCTCATTTCAAAGTCGGAAAAGGAGAAATTATTTAATGTTTTATATGAATATTATGTACCAATCACTTTGTTATGGTTTAAAATATGTGTACACAATTATCAAATCCCGTCGCCAGCGCCAGCGGTCTGCAGGCGTAAAAAGCACCCGACCGAAATGTGTTAAATGTTAAAATCAAACACTGATTTTTTTAAATCTACTAAGTTGTATTTTATTGTTAAAAATACAAATGAAATTAATATTGCGACAATTGTTTCGCCTAGTTATGGCATTTTCAAACGAATTGTCAAACATTCGTTTGTAAATGCCATAACTAGACGAAACATTACTCGGCTACCGTTCTGAAGGTCCCGGGTTCGATCCCAGAGGGGGTTCAAATAAACATGATTTTTTCACTCAAATATTTATCCAATATTACCCTCGACTGGTACCACAAGCGGAGGGCTGATCACCTTTCCTTCATGTGCTAACGATCAAGGTGAAACTGCGTTTATATGATGCAGTGCCCTATGCAACATCGGGGTGCGGATAAGGGTTTGAAGAAGAAGAAGAACTGTTTTTTTTCGTTTATTTTTTAGTAATCCAAACATCAATTGCTGCCAAAACGGCAAACTAAAGTCGCAATTTCGGAAACAGTCGTCTATGGTTTAGAACACAATAACGACTCAGGTATGCGACAGGAGCAACGAAGCGGAAACAATCCATTATACGACACGAGTACGTCCGAACGTGGATGGATGCATTTTGTTGCATACACGCGGACACAATATAACACATATCATTAATACGTAGTTTGGTTGTGCTTCCCACAACAATTGTCAGATAGAACATACCAATGGACTAACCGACGAGCCACCGTAGCAGATCACCTCTTCGTCTCTCTATTAATTCATACCTTTCTTTGAGCTTAAGATTAAACAATTTTTTGGACAGCCCTGATCTAAATCAAATAAAGCTTAGCGTGCGTCGAAGAGGAACTAGGCAAAAATCTGTATTCGCAGTATTTGTACATGATGCAAACTGTGCCATGTTCTCTCCGATTCCGCGGCTTCACATGTTAGCCAATGCTTTTGATAGTATAGATTTATTTAATATATTGTCATCCACCTTGATGTATGTACTTTTTCAGCATTACTTCTTAATGTTAAAATGGATAAATTTAAAAGTTGTGTTTCACTCTCTCTCGCTGCTCGCTAATAGTGTGTGAAGGAGACGTGTATTTACCAGTGTTTACTATTTGTTATTTTATTATTACTTTATGTTTAAGACTTTTTGTTTCTCTATTAGTGTGTTAATTAGCGTATTTTTAGACCGTATAGTCAGACCTCGGCCTTGTTGGTTCTCGGGTAGACCAAAAACGCATGTGATTAGCATTTTGAGTAGTTGTTAGTGTGTTAATAGTGCTATGGTAGTGGCGTGTAGTATTGTTTGCGTGCTGGTGCAGTGATTGTCCTGACGAAGAGACGGGTACGTCTCGAAACCCGTAAACAAAAATCTCGGCGAGTGGTTGCATTGTACATTACTAATACTTTTTGTAAAAGAGCATAACATTTATGTTGTTTAAAAAAATAAGCAAAAAACATAGCTAAAATAATCTAATAAAAAAATACAAAATTGGCACTCAGTAAAGATATATTTCCGCGAGTGTCAAGTTTTATTTTTATTTACAAACAAAATTCAAATTAAAATTTCATAGACCTTCATAAATTGTACAAAATACAGTTATAAAATTCGCCTAAAAACAATGATATTATGCTATGAATTGGGTTAGCTTACGTATTTACGTATATGGTACATAAAATATTATCAAAGAATGAACTAAATATAGAAAAGTAGGTCAGCTGTTAAATATTTAAAAGCTCACCCCTCCAATTAATTATTTTAGTGATATCAATATTTTACCTTTCATCATCAAAATACATTATCTTGAAATATTCACATTAGGCATGTTGCACAGTTATATTCGAATATAAGGAAATAAAACAGATTTAAAAAAAATGCCTTTCACGGATTTAAGAATAACTTTTAAGGATCGTAAAACTTGAATTCAATCAAATTTGCAGTTACAAATGATTGATGATATTTATGTAGATCAATGATTGAAAAAGTAGAATTACCACATACAAAAATGTATTTGAAGCAAAATAATTAATACGTCACAATTCACATATTCCATTCAACCCGAAATAAGAAGGAACAAGCTTAATAAATACGTCACGAATTTTTCAACTGATGGCGCAATAATCAGCCAAAGTTTACAAAAGTATTGAAAACTTTACACGTATGCAGAAGGTTCTAAGACTATTGCATATATCGCTCACTCCTTTCAAGAACGTCATAAATCAAAAATCGTCAATTTTCAGTTGTGCATGTCTTCGGAATGCCCCGGAAATGTACTATATCCCAGCGAAATCGGCATATTTTTAACATAATATTTACCCGCTACAGGGCAGAAAGTGTTGTTTTTGCATTTTGAAGAAAAGGTTCTGTTTAATTATTTTTTTTAATATACTAAATATTTTTCAAATGGAGAAAAAACCTTCAGGTTTTACCTTAAAATATTTGTTGCATAGTAAAAAGTTCAATAAATGGCTTGATATTTATTTTTAATACATTGTGTTATATTTTTAAACTTTAAAAACGTTCTCCTGAAAAATCAAGTTTTTTGATTTATGACGTTCTTGAAAGGAGTGAGCGATATGTACACAAGTTTCAAGAATTAATGCAATGTGAATGTTCGATAATGTGTAGATTGGTGAACGTTACACAAGTGTATAAAGTGATCGGTAAAGCCAGCCAAATACCAGGTCGTAAAAGACATGCAATTTCTTTCATATAAATGCAAGAACGATACATGTTTCATATCGAAGTGCCCTACGTAAAGTGCTCTAGCTACATTTTTGCCATT
Source organism: Brachycentrus maculatus (assembly GCF_059751285.1). Taxonomy (NCBI): domain Eukaryota; kingdom Metazoa; phylum Arthropoda; class Insecta; order Trichoptera; family Brachycentridae; genus Brachycentrus; species Brachycentrus maculatus. Next base: position 1,629,874 of record NW_028280819.1, read on the forward strand.
TGAGATATTTGGTGTACGTTATCAACTGACCGTTATCTACAAATATAAACAAACAAAAAAAATGTAAAAAATAAATTACGCCTAGTTTTCAGGCGTATAAGGCGCTATTACATCGAATTTTCGAAATGAACTGAACTCCTAAAACGCAAACTACTTAATTTTGACAAAGCATAAAGTTTTAAAACGATTTAATACATTATTTTATCGTGTTTTGAATGTATAATACTAGTTTAGAATTTCAGATTAAACCGTTAATTAATTTTGAAAAATACGTTGAAATAATCTTCTAAGCTCTCTCCTGTAAAGTAACAGATTTGCTGAAAGAGTACTTTACGTAGGGACCGTCGAATATCAAGTTGAGACACCTTCAAAAAGAAAAAAAAGAGACATAAATATGGTATTTTCAAAAAATGCAATAATCACATAGTAGCAATGATTAAAGAAAACATTTCGTTTTTTACCACTTGAGTTTTATTATAGACTTTTATATAGACTACATGTTTCAGAAGAGTTTTACTATGGAGTTTTATTATAGACTACATGTTTCAGAAGTTAAACTTCCATCATTCAGGTCTGTATAACAACGCCCCTTGACTAACCCCCTCCCCCTAACTTTCCCCTCTCCTTATTTATAGAACAATTTTATATTTTATATTTTAGTCATTATACAGACCTGAATGATGGAAGTTTAACTTCTGAAACATGTAGTCTATAATAAAACTCAAGTGGTAAAAAACGAAGTGTTTTCTTTAATCATTGTAACATGTCTTACCACAAAGTTAATGCCGAAACAATAAATAAAATATCACATAGTAGTACATTCACAGAGTGGTACACTCGTCTCGTTATGTTTCAAATAATCACATGAATAGTTGTACGTGAAGAAATTCTCATATTTATGAATCACATCACATGGTGTTTCTTTCATCATTAATATTCATCCCGCGCTCCCAACTTACCAATTCTCGAATAAAGAAATGAGCAGAAAGGCTAAATTTCTTAGCAATACTCATCACACCGTTTGCGAAATAAATTTTGAAGCAGAGAACCAAAACGATGTGATAGGATCTATACCAATGTTTTTTTTTTTGACATCTCATCAATGATGAAGAAGAATATGGAAGTCTGGGCATTTACGGGGCTTACGACCGTCATAGGCTGGTTTAAGTGATCACTTTACACACGTGTAACATTCACCAATTCTACCTATTATTGACAACCACACTACTCAAATTCTTGGAAGTTCTATATATATATGAACCAATTTAGAAACCTTGTTCATGAATCACTAGAACTTCACTAGAGACATCTATTGGTGAGATGTAAAGAAGCTTTTTATTAAGCAGAAACTCTTATATTAGTGTGTGAGATCCGAATCCTGGATTATAATCACACACATGAGAAACGCCAGAAAATACCATTTTCATTTTTATTATTAAGCTTATAATTTGACCAGATAATTTATTTACAACATTTTGAGTGTGTCCAAATACTTGTTCACAAAATCTGGATTATCTCCAATTACAGGATAATCCAGATTTTGTGAACAAGTATTTGGACACACTCAAAATGTTGTCTATTCAAATGACTTTACTTAATTTAAATTTTACTTGGTAAACAGTACCAATTCTTAAAATCTATTGTGACACGTGTTTCGATGCATTACGCATCATTTTTAGTCACCGAATGTGAAGCTAACCTTAAATTTTAGAGTGTCCTTGGGACGTTGAAGGATGAAGAGGAGATAGGAGCTGTTTCTTATTTTTTTATCAGTGGGAATATGGATATGAACCAAGTAAAATTTAAATACAAAATGGATAGGTATCACCACAAAGTGACTGCCGAATCAATCAATATTTTTTTTAAACCCATCCACGTCACATTTAACGTAATTGAATTATTTGATTTAAATACCGTTCTTGTATTAAAGAGTTTTTGTTCGAAAAATATATATGGTTCTGAAAAGAAAAGAGTCATTGAAAGATAAGGCGTAGAAAATAATGTTATTTTTTCTCAATATATTATATATTCATATTATTTTTTGACATCTCATCAAATATGAAGAACAATACGGAAGTCTGGGCATTTACGGGGCTGACGACCGTCATAGGCTGGTTTAAGTGATCACTTTACACACCTGTAACATTCACCAATTCTACCCATTATTGACTACCACACTACTCAAATTCTTGGAAGTTCTATGTATACGAACCAATTTAGAAACGTTCTTGAATCACTATAACTTCACTAGAGACATCTATTGGTGAGATGTAAAGAAGCTTTTTATTAATTTCTTCATCTTTGATGAGATGTCAAAATATAATATGAAAATAACTCCTGTAATTGGAGATAATCCAGATTTTAGAAAAAAAAATATTTGGACACACTCAAAATGTTGTATATTATATATTCTTTTTAAAAAAGTGCGCAGACAACACGTGTGGCTTCTAACGCAGCCTGTCTTGTATATTTGAGAATACACCCTTAGGGTGCCGGACACTATTTATAGAACACATACAATATAATTTAACGGCCCAAGACCAAGAGTGCATCAGGCGATTCAGTTAGCAGTAGCGGCGGTATAAAGGATCTACTTTGTAGTGTATATCGGAGAGGGGATCCGGCAATTTACCGAGAACATGTCGCTTTATTGGAAATTTTATACGGCGAGAATGCGCGATGTGTTCCTCCTTCCTTCCACCCCCGCCGCCCCGCCCCGACCGATAGAGGAAAACAATGAAGAAAAACAACAATCACAATGTATACAGCGGGGAAATTTCATCAAAAGCGACGAGCAGACACAGTGTGTGTGTAACATTGTCGCAAAGTAGGTACCTATTCGCATATAAAGGACGTTTTATGTCAGGGATGGCGAACCTATGGCACGCGAATAAAGACAAAAAATAAAACATTTCATTATATTTATGTATTAAATGTTGCCAGAACTTCGGGAAGCGCATCTGACTTAGGAGGATGCACGGGAGCTGACAGCCGACAGAAAAGCCTGGAGACAGTTTGTGGATTCCATATGCTCCACCTAGGGAGCGGATATAGTTTAATATACTAATCAAATGTTAAATCAAACACAGATCTTATAAGTCTACGAAGTTCTATTTTATTGTTAAAAATACATTGACATTCGTTCGAAAATGCCATAATAGGCGAAACGATTGTCACAATATTGATTTTTATGTGTTCTATTTTTTTTAACAGTAAAATACAACTTAGGAGACTCATAAAATCAGTGTTTGATTTTACATTTAATACATAAATTAAAATTGAGTTCTACAAATTTAACGCGTAATCAATAAAATACATTTGATTACACAAAATAAAATGACTTACAGAAAAAAACTAGTGCATGTATTCTATTAAAAGCTACCAGCTATAAACCCGAAATAAAAAAACGGCATCTGGTATCCAACAGCAAAATTCTCAATAATAATGAAGGTCATTTTTCTGATTAAGTGTTTCTTTAATTTCTATCTTTTATTTTGCCATTTATAACTACTCAAATATTTTTTTCGATGTATAAATGCTTTGTTTTTATTAACAATCTGAAGTGACACGAACATTTGATGCATTTTTATTTCCACGGCATGTGGTACGCTACAAATAGTTTTTTTTTGGCACACGACTCAAAAAGGTTCCCCATCCCCGTTTTATGTTATGTCGGTAGTGCCATTAAAGCCTTTCCGATGATGGCTTTCGGAAATATTATTCGATAAATCGATTATTCGCGATCACATGAGCGAATTTTATGAAGATCGTTATATTTTATTCGGAGAAAAATAGTATTGAAAATACATCAATAATGTTGTCGAGTAAATAAAAACCTACATAATGGATGTGAAATACTAGATATCGAGAGCGTATAAATGTAATACCGACTAGCTCTACGCGTTTAGCGATCTCGGAAGGTTTTAAATTACGAAAAGGGTCTGTACTGTACTTTCTTACTTAGCTCACACAGGTACTCGGCTGTCCAAACTCAAAACACAGTAAGGGACTTTTTTTTGTAGTACGTTTTTTTGCATTTTTGGACTAAGTAGGTTTTACATAGTCCCAAAAATGCAAAATGCAAAAAAAAACGTATTACAAAAAATGTCCCTTACTGTGTTTTAAGTTTGGACAGCCGTACTGTGTGAGCTTTTACAAGGGAAAATATTTAAAATCGATAGCATATTAGAGAGAATTTACTTATTTTCTTGTAATAACATTTTGATGTAATTCATCGCATTATTATTGGGAATTACATTCAATTGATGTATTACAATAAGCTACATAGATCCCAAGTGAAACGGAGGCAAAATTGACGATCGTGCGTTTATTGTACTTAACTAATTTTTATGTACGACTTTGCATGCATGGGACAACATGCATAGTAAAAACAAGAAGGAAAACTGGAAAGGAAAGAAGGTAAAAAACAATATTAAAGCGAAAAATTAACCTGATTGTTTTTTCACCTATTGAAAATAACATATCTAGTTTTCGAAACCAGCCGTGTTTGTTTTAAATCAACAGTTTATTTTTTCACCTGTTGAAAAGATCATTTCTAGTTTTTGAAACCAGCCGTGTTTATATTAAATATAATAATCTCAAAATCGATATTTAAAAAAAAATACTTTCTTTGTAATATTTGGGTTTCATAACTTTCTAAAATTAATCCGCATCCAATTATTCCAAATCTGGTATCAGTGAAAAATGGGAGAGGTTATATCAAATTCGTAATTAGTTTTCAGCGCTCCATTTTTATTAATTTAATATCCTGAAATTTCGTCGCTGGATGTCGCAAAAAGGGCGCGCATCCGTATTACTATTTCCCATTTAGAATGCACGGAAAAACGGAAATAGATTCCACAGCCGGAATGCGAATATGCTCTCTTCCGTTGACTAACATTTCATTGTTTGAGAAAATTGCATTTAAAAACCCATCCTAGCAAAATAACCCGGCGCATCGCAGCGCATAAGCTGCGGCGGTCTATAGCTAACTGAATTTATTAAACAAATATTTATTTAATTTAAGTTTTACTTGGTAAATACCACTATATCTTAAAATCTAATTCGACACGACATAAAATTTAGACTTGGCTTAACAAAAGGTGTTTCAAAATGTCACAAAATGTATCGAAAGACGTGTCACATTAGGTTTTAAGAAATAGTGGTAAAACTATTTATCTAAATTAAACTAAAACGAATATATTTTGTACATTAAAAGCATTGATAACTAAAATATTCTCATTGTGATTCATTTGTCGTCTTTCTCTCCTTCAAAAATTTTATTTTTATACAAATGTTAAATCGTAATATTTTATTTTAATTTTAATGACCTGATGATGGAATGATTTTCCAAAACCGGTAGTCACAAATAAGTATTTAAAAAAGTGGTATTACACAAAGTAAACAATGGATGGTAAGGATAGTGTTTTTTTTAAACGAATACATTATTAGTTTTTTAGCCAGGGTGTATATCAAGTATGTATATGAATTTAATCCAAGATTCGGACCTTACATACAAATAGAAAGAGTCTTTGCTTAATAAAACCTTTCCCTATTCAAACATAGATGGCGGCAGTGAACTCACACATACAGTGTCACGAGTTTGATCATTATATCTAAGCGTTCCAAAAATTTAGTAGTGTGGTTGACAATCATAGGTACAATTGGTGAATGTTACACGTGTGTTAAGTGTTCACTTAACCAAACCTATGACGGTCGTAAGCCCAGTAAATGCCCAGACTTCCATATTCTTATTCATCTATGCTGAGATGTCAAAAATGTACAACTACATTATCATTATCATCGAAACATGTATCACGATAGATTTTTAAAAAAATACACAGTTTTATTAACCGAGTGAAATTTAATTGAATTTTAAATTAAATATGGGTAGAATAAAAATACAACCGAAATGAGATTTAGCATTTTATACTACTATTATTACAACTACTACCATCACGCCGTTTCCCCGCAGGGGTAGGCAGAAAGGATGGAACGCCACACTCTTCTGTCCTGACATACACTCCTCGCCTCCTTCACATCCATACATCTAGTCATACATGCCCTCCGATTAGGCAGACTTTTGACACCGCCAGATTTTAGGTTCTGATTGATCTGATCGTGCCACATATATTTTCTTAGTCATTTTCTCGTTATCCATTCGCTCCACATGTCCATACCACCGTAAAGAACTCTTCCTAATCTTTTCAATTACATTTTATACATGTACATATCCAATTTATTAAAATATACACGTGCCCAAATATAATAAGTTGTGAAACTCAAACATGTTTAGAAAAAAACTTTGCCTTTAAAATTATCTACAATAGTAATAGAGATCGACTTGCGGTCCAGCGGTCAGCTGGAGGGGCCATTTAGCCCGAGGCCGGTATTGGAATATGGGACGGGTATACCGCCAATACCGCAGAATGTAAACTCAAAGTATGCGCACGATTCGCGCACAATTTGCACCTTAGCATATATGAACTGGTCGCAATGCACTCCGCGCCACAACTTTAAATGTGTCAAACTGAAAACAATGTCATAGAAGATTTTAGCAATCATAATTCGCTTACTCCTTTCAACAACGATCTGTTGAAAAAAACAAAAAACTTGATTTTTCAGGAGACCGTTTTTAAAGTTTAAAAATATAATGAAATGTATTAAAAATAAATCTCAAGCCACTAATTGACCTTTTTATTGTGCAACAGACCTTTTTAGGTAAAACCTGAATGTTTTTTCTCCATTTGTGAAATATTAAGTAAAGTAACTAACTAACTAACTAACCATCACGCCGCTTCCCCGCAGGGGTAGGCAGAGGGAATAGAACGCCACACCACTATGTCTTTGCAAACATTCTTCGCCTCTTCCACGTTCATGCATCTCCTCATACATACCCGCAGATTGTTTCGACTCCTAACCTGACCACTTTCAAGTATTTGGCATACTTGATCGTGCCAAGTTTTTCTCGGTCTTCCTCTGCTCCTTTTTCCAATAACATTCGCATAATAAATTTGTTAAGTATAAATATTAAGTATATTTAATAAAAATAATTAAACAATACTTCCTTCAAATGCAAAAACAACACTTTCTGCCCTGTAGCGGGTAAATATTAAGTTAAAAATATGCCACTTTTGCTAGGATATAGTACATTTCCCGGGCATACCGAAAACATGCACAACTGAAAATTGACTATTTTTGATTTATGACGTTCTTGAAAGGAGAGAGCGATATATGAACTGGTCGCAACGCACTATCTCCGTGCCACAGCTCTTAATGTGTCAAACAGAGAAAAATGTCATAGAAGATTTTAGCAATCATAAATGTAAAGGTCCTCACCAAAACGTTACATTTCCATTAAAAATAATTTTAAGCAATCAGGAATTCTAGCTTGTAAAATTGTAACGTTTTGGTGCGATTAAATGATTTCATATTGGTTTAACACAATATTGGTCACGTTTTGTCGGATTTTTAATTAAGATTTCGATAGAAGACAGTAAACAGAACAGATTTGCATTTAAAGGATTTTTGTGCATTATTGGAAATGTAACTTTTTGATGAGGACCTCCACAATTATCGGTTATAGTTAACACTGCCGATTTATGGCGGGTAAAATTACCAACATATTGCCACATGAAAGACGTTATATTTCGTGTTATGATAGTCTTGCCACTGAAGTTTGACAATTCTACCGGCTTAACTAACTAACCCTTTCACTACCTACACTGGGGCACTTCTAGATAATTTGGTGGTGGTTTTACAAAACTTGAATTTATTTAGATTGGCAGTGACAGGGACATTGAAAGCTTTTAAATTTAAATTCACAGTAAAATCGGAATACAATTTTCTATAATTTTCGCAACTTTATAAAACAAATAGAACAAATGTTTTGCTTTATCAGGAAGACTAGATGCTTCTGTATCAGATCTGGGAATGCATTGGGACAACTTATTACAAAAAAATACTACCGACTTATGGCGGGTAACAAAATTTGTTTATGAATATGCCACACTACTTAAATTTCGATAGGACGTTTCACAACATTAATACGAAATTCAGTGCTGCCATCTGGTGTTATTTTATTTAAAAATTTAATTATAGCTGAAACCTTAGTACTCAGACTTCCGCAGTCACACCTTAAATATTTTACTAACTATAAATATTGTATTATAACCATATTAAAATGTCTACCGGTTTCGAAGCTAACCGCTTCTTCATCAAGACTGATTAATATTAACACACTATCTACTAAACAATATTCAAAATATTTTGAGGGTTAGGGAAAGAAGCTTAGGTAGATCTCAAGTGGCTTTATTTTTTTGTGTTGATTGGCAGACACAGTCAAAAGGGATCAGGGATGATGAGTGATTGGAAACATATTTAATAACGGACTTTTAACAAAATCATTTATTAGTGTATTTATTAGTTGTAAATTATTATTAATTGCCTTTTTAATTTCTAATATTTCTAAGTAATCTAATTTAAGTCCTCTATTGCATGTGTGTATTATATTTAGACCTTTATTTTCTAGGTTTATTCATAATTCAGTTAAAATAAAATATTTATAGTGATCTGAAAAAAACACAGTTACATTTTCATTATAAAATGGAAAATCGCAAAGTTAGTGCTTCAAATATAAATTATATGAAGTATCTATTATGTGATTTACTAATAATTTACTAATCACTCATTTCACTCTCATAAATTAAAATTATTACACCTTGTTCCATATAAAGGCCAAATTATGAATTATCTTGAAAATTTAGAAATCCAAATAAAACCTGAATTCTAATAATAATTTATTGAATAACATATTGTTTCAAAATTCTTCACCATTGCTTTCCATTTTTCCTTTGTTTTCAAACTCCGTCCCTTAACTAACCCCTTTCCCTTACTTTCCCCTCTCCTTATTTATAGAACAATTTTATACTTTATATTTTAGTTACTCTACAGACCTGAATGATGGAAGTTTAACTTCTGAAACATGTAGTCTATAATAAAACTCAAGTGGTAAAAAACGAAGTGTTTTCTTTAATCATTGTAACATGTCTTACCACAAAGTTAATGCCGAAACAATAAATAAAAATGCATAACGTGAATATGTATATAACCTGTCATTTTTGTTATTATTTATTTCAAATTATGAGTAATATACATACCTGTTTTTTTTTACTATTTAATATAAATATGTAATCGTAAATTGGATATTGAAGGACTCAGGACAATGCAAAAAGGTTTCTTTTGTTGTCTAAGCCTCAATTTTTTTCCAGTCTTATCTCGTTCGTTTACGACATATACCATAATAAGGTTAACGGTTTATGTTCGTAAATTATTTACTAACGTAGACTGGAAAACTCTTTTATAATTTGCTATAATTCCGAAATCAGGGTATGATACTTTTTTCCCTTTTGTATAATTTTTAATGTAGAATTTTATGAAAACAGGGCTATGTTAACTTTACAAATTATCATTAGTATAATCTCAATCGAAAATTGCATAGTAAAAAGGGTGATTCTTGTGTTTATAACATATTCACTATAATTAATAGATTTATATTATCCACTGACACTTCGTGATGGAATTGCATTTTAAATTTATTATTAGATTAAAACCAATATTTTTAGCTTTTCCACTTTTTTATTTGACCAGCGACCGGGTTTCGTCGTTACCGACATCATCAGACTGGTATCACTATAATTGATTATTAATACAAAAGGTATATCATAGTAACTTATTTTTGCCGTTGAAAATCGAGAAAAACCGAGGATTCCCAATAAACCAGCGTTTTTCGACCTTTTAGAATTGTGACTTTAATTGGGGTAATGTTTATGGCTTCCCAACCTTGGATTATATGAATTAAATAAAACGTGCTAACGAAAAATGAATACATGTATTTATAATAAGTACTTAATTCACAAATATTTAAATTTGTGTCCAAATCCTTGTCCACAAATTTCAGTTTCTCTACTAAGAGTTATTTTTACATTTTTTAACAACTCAAAATAAATGAAGAAGAATAGGGAAATTTGGGTATTTTACAGGGCTAACGATTATAGGCTGGTTTAAGTGAACACTCAATACACGTGTGACATTGACCATTCTACCCGCGATTGACAACCATATTAGCAGAGACCCTTTTTTATAAATAAAATCGTATCTGTGAACTCAGACTTTCATATTCTTCTTCATCTATGTAGAGATGTTAAAAAATACTTTATTGTCAGTTTTTTTTAGTCACTTTACAAGTAAACGGTATTTCAAAGAATAAAAAAATACACGACAGCTGTTTATTTACAAAACCCTACAACAACAACAAACATAAAAATGAAACGAGTCATAATAATACGAAATATAACAAATAAAATGATATCCTGCGCGCATTTTCAATTTCCCATCGTTCAAGACCATATACGAGCAACCGACGGCCCGCGGACCGGATACGGCCCGCCATTCTATTTTATCCGACCCTCAATCATCTCGGCGAAGTACATACAAATATAGAAATTTACGCGCATTTGCTAGAAACATCATGTCTTTTTGGCAGCACATATACGTGTGAAAAGGTTTTTTTTGGAGGACGAAACACACTAAATCAAAGATTTAATTGATAACAGATAAAAACCTCGAAAATTCTATGCGATTATCTTTAATAGAGAACTCGCAAGCAGAAAGCGCACGGCTGCGCGAGAAGCTGGACGTACATATGCGCACAATATATATATATATATATATATATATATATATATATATATATATATATATATATATATATATATATATATATATATATATATATTTTTTTTTTTTTTTTAATGGAATATATACTTATTGATTTTTTTCATATTTTTTGAACTCTCCTAAAACGACTCTATTATTTTCAAAACCATATATTTATTTCGATGAAAAACAAATTTTATCAATACAAAAATGGTGCAACAACAAAAAAACAACTACGTTAAATTTTACATGGGTTTAAAGAAATTTTAGTTGCGGGCTATCGATTATACCGGCTGAAACAATATTATTGTATTTGATCCATAAAATTTCCTGAAAAAGGTCTGAAATATTCGAGCTAAAAATTAAAAAAATTGATTTATCCTTGAATGTCCATGACTCGGACACAGAATGATAATTTGGCCCCAGAACAAGAAAGGTAGCCCATGCCTGATCTAGACTCTTCATCGAAAAATGTAATATCAAAATGAATATAAACGTTCATTTTATACTTCTAAAGCTCTCCTTTATTCACCCAGACCAAAGGCACAAACAAATCCTTATCAAATATTATATTCCCATGTTACGAAGAACATTCTTTTATTCCGAGATTATATTGAAAAACGAAAAATGTCTGAAATAATATTCCCCGTGTACGAGATGTTTCCTTTGTCAAATATACGTATTATAGCATTTAAAATGAATTCGGGGAAACATTTTTATCTTCTATTTTCATACATCGCTAAAGACGGTACACACGGCAACTCTTACAACGAAGGTAAATATCAAATGATTAATACATAGAAAATCGATATAGCGGACCTCTTTTTAACGAACTTCGTATATTACGGTCAACAAATCCGGTAAAATGTAAAAAAAATCCTGTTTATATTATGATTAAATTCAAGTAAAAATTTAAATCATCACAAATTGTGTCTCGAAAGTGCAAACAAAAGTTGATTTCTTTGAAAAATCAAAGCGGGATTACCCAAAACAAGCGCGTCGATATCAAACGTACGTCGACAGCAACGTCATTTCACGACGAGTAAAATACGGTAGCATACTTTTTTTAAAGTTTACGTTTTTACAATCGAAATACATATACTTACTGGAGGAAAGGACCCTTCAAAAATTTTTTAATATAGTTTTTGAAACGCGGTTAAAATTTAACAGGTTTTGTGAATGCGGATAATAATCATGTAAATTAACATGTCCTCGTTTACATGAACAATTCACATGTGGCTTAGTAATTAGTAGACCAAATTGTTTGAATATTGTATGTGCTGCAGTTCCGTGAATGTCGAGTGTCAGCAAAATATGCAATGTAAGGTTACAGAAGGCAGGGATGGGATTAGGGTACAGGTTGGCCCAGGAAATTATGCACGAACAAAAGCCGAAAAACCTGACGGCGTGGCATTTTATTACACCCCTAACTTTTTGAGTGTGTCTAAATCCTTGTTCACAAATTCGGTAGAGATCTTGCGTACATTTATAAATAAAAGGGTCTCTGTTAAATAAAAGCTTACTAAAGTCAATCATAGATACTTACACATGAAGGGGCGTGTGAATTATATGATACATGTATGAGTTAAAAGATAAAATTAAGTAGTATTGTTGTCATGGGTAGAATGGTTAATATTACACGCATATGAAGTACATATAAACATATAACATTCACCAATTCTACCCATAATTGACAACCACACAACATAAATTTTTAAAACTCATACATATATTTTTTTAATATTTTTTATTTACGTAAATAATATACATTTATTTAAAGAACGATTTTTAACATATTAAAAATACTTTTTTGCAGAGACCCACCAAGCCACCTTGTGTGACTTATCGGTGGAGTTCTTTTTACACGCATTTTTATTTTAATCCATTTTAACCTAATATACACACAAAAAAGAGAGAGAAAATTAAGAATATAAACTATACTACAATTTTCATAAAATTAACTCTTGATCATTTACCCATTCCTTTGTTTGCCTTTGTTCCATGTTTTATTTTGACTTCTAACCTCCGTCGACAACAAATTAAAAATGTTTGGAACGATATATTGCAGTGTTCGACTCCCATACTTACTGTCAATTCTTGGGACGATCAAACCTTCGTTGTGTGTAAATCATGAATCATGGTTGTGTACTAGAATATGATTCTCCCATCGCTTCATGTGTGAGTTCGCGGCAGTATGTATGGTTAATTCTAGTAATCTTGGGTAGAATGCTGGATAAACCAGCCTATGACATGTCGTAAGCCCTGTAAATACCCATATTCTAGTTATCTATATTGAGATGTCAATATGCAAAATATTAAATAATAAACTATATGTGTCGCCTACTTTCAAAATCCGCCAGATCCATGTTAGTCGATTTTACAAAAAATGCATAATTCTCCGGGTACCATTTATGTTAAAAAGATTTGTCTATTTTACATAAAATATTTTGAAATAGATAATTTTGCCATTTTAATTTTTTTTTTCAGTATTAAAAAAAACACGAAACACAAACCGATAATGACGTCATCTTAATTTTTGACCTATCTCCGCTCTCTGATTGGCCGATATGGGTCAGAAGGCAAGTTTCATGAATATAGGGGAATTTGAAATACAACGCTGTTTTTAAGTATTTTTTTAGCAGGGTTTTCCAGTATTTAATATTTTAAACAATTAAACCCACAATTGGAATTCCGATAGAGTATTTATTTTAAAATCTTATAAAATTGGATCTGGCGGGTTTTGAAAGTAGGCGACACATATATTTATGCCGTTATTTGATATTTTAAAGGAGCTTTTTGTGGACCTGCTAGAATTTTCTGGTTTGAACATAAACAATTAATTACAGGAACATATTATATTTCTCTCCCTTAATGGAATCTTAATTCTAACATAATAATATAATCTCTTAACATAAAACCAAAAATAATAAGGAGAAACATATTTTTGCGAAGTTGAGTAGTCACTAATTGATTCTCAAAAGAGATTAATAACGTAATTAGCGATAATATCCCCCAAAAGATGTAATTCGACGCCCCATACCTTCGAGTCTATCTCTTAACCAAAATCGTAGAGCTCAGAAATAATTAACACGTTGAACGCCATGTGAGTTATATTTGACTCACGCTGTGTTTATTCAACAGGTCGCGTGAGTTAAATATAACTTTAATCATGGATTGGATTTTACGTTCTGTGAATTGGATTCGCTTCACGTTTGCCATGTAATGTAAATGTATGCACTTTCTGTGTGCCCCCTAGACACGTTACTAAAGTTGACCCAGATTTTTCTCTAAAAACTAATACATACTTGGCATTGCATCGAAATGAAGAAAAATATTGGTGAAAGTAACTTTATTTTTCAGATAAAACAAATGAAAATTAATAAATATTAGAAACATTTTTATGAAATTTATCACAAACATAAAAATCTCGTGATTATCAGCACATTTTTATTGCTTTGTGTTTCATGAAAAAACATTCCGGATAAAAAAATAAACGGCGACCTTCATATTTGTATGCAGTAAGTTTTTTTCATTCTCGCACATAGCACATTCTCTTCCATGTTCCGCTTTCGCGAGTCACAGATACAGAAAAAATATATTGGTCTTGACGTCCCGTGAGTTGCATGTAACTCACGGGCTTAAAACAAAGAAAAATTATTAGTATGATATTTTTCTTTAAAAAATTGGTGAATGCCAAAACGCCATGTTTTTTCAAAACAAACCAACGGTAAAATTTGTGGCCCCAATGATCGTTTTTTCTAATTTGGCAGTCAATGTGTTAAATCGATCTTATATAATAACGATTTTTGTAATATAGGAACGGTTGAGTATGGATACTTGAAGGATTACGAGGATAAAATGTATTATAATAAGACCCCTGAGGAAACCTGAAAAGGCAAGACTTTAACATACAGAGTAGAACTTCTTTGTAGCTGAAAGCCAAACTCAATTATGATGAACGAAAAGGAATATAATATTATGTACGGCATAATTGCGAGTGTAATGCCGAAGTCTCTCATCTTTTCATCGCTGAGAAAGATTAATACTTAATACACCATTCACGTACAAAAAAAAATAAGAACATAATTTTCTATAATGAAATACAACTCTTTCCGTAATTCTGTGAAAATAATTAAGATCGAATGATCTACTTGTACATGTGTCACACGTAACGAGGGGTCGATATATGTACATGTATTCAAAGCATTTAGTGAAACGATATTTATAACAAAATAAAATAAAAACTTTATAGTTTTTTTCATATTTTTTTTATTTGATCAAGTTTAATGTCAAGTTTCACGTCAGGCTAGAAAAAAAATTACGTTATATGCACAACAAAACAGGGGTTGAAAACCACGATTTTATATAATTAATCCGACAAAATAAAATAAAATTTGAGTAGTGTATTTTAACAATAATTACATATGAGTTACGGTAAGGGTTTTAAGTATGATTTCGTATAATTTAATTACAGACATGGCTTAAAACTACAATGTCGTTATTTTATACATATTCATGGATTTTTGTGTGTAGATTGAAATAATAAACGCGTAAATCTGGAACCGTCGGTTGACAACTCCTTCAGATGTGCTGTTCTGTCTTTCAGACGTTTTTATTAGAACTTGAATTTCGGTTGATCGCGTTTCACGATAAAATGTTGTAATTTATTTTCTTTATATTGACAGTTGTAATATGGTATACAGTGGTACCTTGACATAAGAGTGCCCCAACATACGAGTTTTTCGAGATACGAGCCGACGAGCAAGTGATTTTTTGCTTTTAGTTACGAGCGAAATTCGAGATACGAGTTCGGTTCGGTAGTAACACGCAGTCGTGGAAAAAAAACACCCAGAAAAAGTTGCAACAGGTCGTGCATCTGACCTTTTTAATGACACTTGCCTAACTCATTTCCGGAACATTCTGAGAGGGAGGAAGAAACAAACCTCCTTGGACATGTTTTTTTTCTAAACGGCCTACAGGTGAAAGCGAGAAAAATGTAGCGAAAAAGGCAAAGACCAGTGAGGATATCTAATTTATTTCTTTACATTCTCTTTTTTGTTTTTGTGCAATAAATATTTGATATTAAATACGTTTTTATTATTCAAAACCACGTAACAAAAATAACTGGGGGTGACATTTTGGAGGTTGGAACGGATTAATGGTAGTTCAATTGTTTTGTATGGGGAAATTTGCTTTGAGATATGAGTAATTCAAGATACGAGCAAGGTTACGGGACGAATTAAACTCGTATGTCGAGGTACCACTGTATTCGTTTTCAGAGTATTTCGTTTATTTATTCCTACCTTCACGTTTCTCTAAGGGAATTTTAATTGTATCGTATGGTTATTCGTTGTCACATCACATCAATATAAATAATAACAATAATAGGCCAAAATATAGGTCAAAATATGGCCCAAAGTATTTTAGGTCAAAATATTAGGGAATGACTCGATATCGTGGTGTTTTAATATTTTTATAGTAAGTCATTGTTCCGCCGCGTGTGTGCCGTGGCACACTGGTGTACCGTGGTGATTAGTTGATGTGCCGCGAAAAAAGTCTAGTTTTGTGAAAATAACACAATTGCTCCAAATTTTGATTCCCTGTGCTCAGTTAAGTAGGCTCACATTTCTCATTTAACATATGTTACCATAATATGGTAAATATGCACCTCTGAAATTTCTTTATTTGGTAGGTGTACCTTGAAAAGAAAAAGTTTATGGAACACTGGTCTAAATGACTCTAAAATCTAAGTACGGCTTATGCAACACAGCTTATCGTGACCCTACTTAGGCTTCAACTTTTTTATGTTTTATAGCCTATACCTACTCGTGAGTGGATTTACTCTTTATGTTTAAAGTTACTATAATTTCATGTAATTCATGAGTGAAAATTCTAGGCAAAAACACGACTAAATTAAATTATTTTTTGACATCTCATCAAAGATGAAGAAGAATATGGAAGTCTGGGCATTTACGTGGCTGACGACCGTCATAGGCAGGTTTTGGTGTAACATTCACCAATTCTACCCATTATTGACAACCACTCTACTCAAATTCTTGGAAGTTCTTTATATATTAATAATAAAACCCTTATCCGCACCCCAATGGTGCATAGGGCACTGCTTCATATAAACGCAGTGTTATCTTGATCGTTTACACATGAAGGAAAGGTGATCAGCCCTCCGCTTCAGGTACCAGTCCAGGGTAATATTGAATAAATATTACAGTGAAAAAAAATCACTTATATTTATTTGACCCCCCCCCTGGGAATCGAACCCGGGACCTCCAGAACGGTAGCCGAGCGTGCTGACCATTACACTACGGAGGCGGACAAATGAACTTGAATCTCTATATATGAACCAATTTTGAAACATTGTTCTTGAATCACTAGAACTTCGCTAGAGACATCTATTGGTGAGATGAAAATATTTGTACGATTAAATTATGTTAAAAATAATCCAGATTCGACTCTGAAGTCCCAGCGCGTATGAGCATGACCGATGGGCCGTGAAGACACCCGATACTGTTGCACTGAGCACTGAGCACTAATTGTAAGCGAAGCGGAGGACCACAACTGCATATGGAAGAATCAGAGAAGCTAGTCCATGCTCTAATCTAACATGACGTTACCCACAAAACATCCGGTAACTTTACAGCACATTTGCATAAATATGCAATTATCGTAGCGAGCAACTATTAATTATTAACTCAAGGAAAAATATGTATGAGAAAATAGATCACTGTTATTTCACGCGTCTTAGGGTCAGTGTCGGGTTATGGTCCCGTGGTTAGTGTCGCGAACTCTTAAGTCAGAGTTTCTCGGTTCGAACCCACTCTACCATAATTTGATACCTATTTCTAATAATGACCCGCTTAGGCTCACAGAAATAGTATGAAATTGAAATATTTGTGTAAATAATAAAAACACAAATATTTCTCTTAAAAAAACTGTCATTGTGGATTCAATTATTATTATTATTTGAATATTATGATGCGAATGTAGTTGGAAATAGGAGCAGAAAAAGAGCGAGGAAAACTTGGCATGCTCAAGTAAGTATTTCAAATATGTATGTACTTGATGAAATTGGTCAGGTCAGGTGTCGGAATAATAGGCGGGTACGTATGAGAAGATACATGAATGTAGAAGATGCGAAGACTGTTTGCAAAAACAGATTGGTGTGGCATTCTATTCTCACTGCCTACCTCTGCGGAGAATCGAAGTGATGGTTATTGAACCAGTTAGTTAGTTTAAATAATATTATTTTTTCCTTCGGATATATATCATTTTCTAAAATTTGTATTTTACTAGGCAAATACCACTTTTTGTTAAAATCTACCGCGGCACGTGTCACGGAGCATTCAGCATCTTTTTTAAACACCATATCATGGATTTTAAGAAATAGTGTTTTATTTATAATATATCGCTCACTCCTTTCAAGAAAGTCATAAATCAAAAATCGTCAATTTTCAATTGTGCATGTTTTCGGAATGCCCAGAAAATGTATGTCCCAGCAAAAGAGGCATATTTTCAACCTAATATTTACCCGCTACAGGGCAGAAGATGTTGTATTTGCATTTTGAAGAAAAGGTATTGTTTATTTTTTTTTTGAATATACTAAATATTTTTCAAATGGGGAAAAAACCTTCAGGTTTTACCCAAAAAGATCTGTTGCAAAGTAAAAAGTTCAATAAGTGGCTTGATATTTATTTTTAATAAATTGTGTTTTATTTTTAAACTTTAAAAACGTTCTCCTGAATAATTAAGTTTTTTTATTTATGACGTTCTTGAAAGGAGTGAGCGATATGGATTATGAAAAACCAAATTATTCATTTTGAAAGTAGGCATTATAAAGTGCACAATAGATTGGCGATTTAACGTATTCCCTCTGCATTTTACAATATTAATGACATACAGTAAATTCCATGATTCACTTAAAATGGATTTAGCCATAATTGATTTACACAAACTCACATCTATAACGCATTTTTACAAGAAAGAGCTACGGAAATTTCACGCCGAAATAACTCGAGTAAAAAAATCTCTATCACATCCTTCGAAATGGGTAAGGCGACGACGTGTACCACAATATATTAATAACGTATGTAGCACATAATATTACTAGTAACGCGAACCTTTGTAGAAAGAATGAGGATTTTATCTCCAAGGTGGAATTCACCGGAGCGAGTTACGACCGCAAAGTGTCTGCTATTACGTTACCAATTGATTGACGAAAAGTCGTAAATGAAATGATGAGATCAGATCACCGAAAAAACCACAGCCTCCATATTTCGCGGTGGTCCATTCGCAGCCTCAATCAGTACTTGTTGAGAGACGAAGCATTCTAACCGTACTATATACGAAAAGAAAGAGAAATGTAACCTACATTCTAGAAAGATAAATTAACAGCATTTTGAGTGTGTCCAAATACTTATTAAAAAATCTGGATTATCTCCAATTACAGGAGTTATTTTTTCATATTATTTTTTGACATCTCAACATAGATGTACAAGAATATGGATGTCTGGGCATTTACGGGGCTAATTTACCGCCATAGGCTGGTTTAAGTATCACTTTACACACGTGTAACAATCACCAATTCTATTTTTTTTATTTGTAGGGGAAACTTGGTTTAAATATTTGTTTAAAGTTGTGAGAAGACCTTCAAACATCTATCAAACGTATTTCAAAATTACTGTTATTTTGAGTGAAAACATGGTAAATTCAGAATTTGCTTTTATATGTTCACAGGGGCGGTTAATTGTTGTTGACTTTGAAATGCGTGAACCTTCGACATCAATCCCCACATATTGCTTTAAAGTAGAACGGAGAATAAACACGGATTGTGTTTTCTCAATTCCACCCTTATTTCATTTCATAACGAAGGTATAATTTCATTTTGTTTATCTTATTAAATATGAAAAAAATATTTTTTAACACGACTTTTGCTTCAAGAGAATAATCGTTTTAAATGCTATATTTCGTCGACACTTTGGATACATTACTTTTGGTCTCATTATTACTTTTGGTTTGTATGCTTAAAAATGATAGAAAAAAGTAGCAGAGACTGCTCGTAAGCTAAAAAATGTTTTGTGTATGGATTCGTAGATATCGTCAATTAAATGGTGATTTCAATACACAGTTTCTTAAGTATATAACAACAATAAATTAGCCAAAAGTGAAGGAGCTAGATGAATCTGAATCACACAAGTATTCAAACTAATTGATCATGTCAAGTTTTCTTAGTAAGAAAAGGTAAGATTGTTATTTAAATTACCTAAAGTTTAAATGACTTTGAAATCTAGCTACGGCTTTTGCAACATCGCTTATCATGGGCTTACTTAGGCCTCAACTTTATGAATTGTGTAGCCTATACCCAGTGGCGTGCACAAAGTATTAAATCACGGTAGGCAGTACGGTTGGGTAAGGATAAGGCATAGTAGGTAGGCACTGGTCGTGTTTCAATATGCAACGCAAGTAATGCAGAGTAGGCACTAATTTTCTGCATATATAGAATGCACACCCTCTACCTATACCTACTTGTGA
Source organism: Brachycentrus maculatus (assembly GCF_059751285.1). Taxonomy (NCBI): domain Eukaryota; kingdom Metazoa; phylum Arthropoda; class Insecta; order Trichoptera; family Brachycentridae; genus Brachycentrus; species Brachycentrus maculatus. The sequence continues at coordinate 1,650,133 of NW_028280819.1, forward strand.
GTGGATTTGCTCAGAATTTTCACTCGTGTAATTCATGAGTGAAAATTCTAGGCAAAATCATCGATAAAATAATATAGACTAATCTCCCATTTGATGTAATTTCGTACTTGTGAGTGGGTTTACTGTTTAAAGTTACTATTATTTCATGAGTGAAAATTCTAGGCAAAAACACTCGCTTGTCCAATAAGAAAGATCGATAGCCGTCTTATTAGGGGGGTGATGCTTTTTATTTACAGTAATTCGTGTACGTCGTCACGTCGTCAGGTATATTGGCAGCGAAAGGGTCACGTGGATCGTGTGATAAATAGCTCATAAAGCTCCCAGGAGCCGAGGAGGTGGGGGAGGGTAAACTGTGGCAATTCATTAGCGCAGGGGCGTCTCCCGCTCTCGAATGAATAAACAATCCTCCTCCAGCCGCGGAGTTACTACACACGAGAGAACATCGCCCGGGACGGTGGGATACACGGCAGCTGTTGAGGTTATCTCGAATTGTAACCGGTTCCACGTGGAATACAATACGCGCGAGTTTAAATTACTCACAGAGAATTATAATCACATTCTGACATCTTAACATAGGTGAAGTTTTACTTAGTAGATACCACTATTCTTAAAATCTATTGTGACACGTGTTTCGATGCATTCCGCATCATTTTCAAACACCGTATTCAAATATGGTGTTTGAAAAAATTATGTGGAGTTCATCGTAATACGTGTCACAATAGATTTTAAGAAATGGTGGTATTTAACAAGTAATACTTAAATTAAAACATTAACACGAAGTGACTGCCGAACTAATTAATGAAAGAATATGGAAGTCTGGGTAAAGGCTGGTTGAGTGATCACTTTACACACGTGCAACATTCAGAACGGTTAATGTAGCACGATTGACAAACGATTGAAACCAATATTGAATATAATGAAAAATGAATAATGAAAAAATTGACAACCACACTCAATTTTTTTTTCGAACTCCCACATATGTCGTAAATCTTATGACCCCTTTCGTATGAGCTCCCTGGAGCCATTTTGGAGCTCATGTTTAGTTTGAGAATTATTTTTATTTATCAGATACTTTTATTTTTATTTTAGATGTATGCAAGATGCTAACTAGATCATTTTACATACTGGGAGATGCCTGAATACATGATCTTCAATTTTATGCAGCTTACAATTCGACCATATGTTTGAGTGTGTTCAAATACTTGTTCTTAAATCTAGGTTTCTCCACCTAAGAAAGTTAATTATTCAAAAAAATATATACGAAAGACAATTTTTACTAAAAAAATTAACCTTTCCGATTCAACACTTCAAATATTGAATATCAGAGAAATTCAGTGTATTTATTCATCTGAATACCCAATGTACATAAAATAAACGTAAATTCTCGGCGTTGAGCAAAAGCAAATACGATCGTAATGAAATCGCGTGACTGTAGTCGAGAGATCGGTCTCGTTTCCCGTCAGCCCGACCCGCTTTGGCTGAAACGAAATTTTCCTGAAGGAAATATTTACAAACACTGGCAGACAGAATCACAGGAAGTATTATATAATATAAGATCTCGGTGAGAGACGAGAACGCCGAGCCATAGCCGCAGGGTACAGAAGAATAATAAAATTAAAATAAAACCCTTATCGCACCCCAATGGTGCATAGGGCACTGCATCATATAAACGCAGTGCTATCTTGATCGTTTACACATGAAGGAAAGGTGATCAGCCCTCTGCTTCAGGTACCAGTCCAGGGTAATATTGAATAAATATTACAGTGAAAAAATCACTTATATTTATTTTACCCCCCTTGGTAATCGAACCCGGGACCTCCAGAACGGTAGCCGAGCGTGCTGACCATTACACTACGGAGGCGGACAGTAGAACAGAAGAAACCAGTACAAATCGAAAATATTTGACTTATATTCAAGCGAAACATAGATCACGTGAAATGTAATATTTTAAATAATTTGATGACATCTCAACATAGATGAAGAAGAATATGGAAGTCTGGGTATTTACTTGGCTTATGACAGTCTTAGGTACTTTACACACGTGTAACACAACTGACACCTACTCAAATTCTACAACCACACTACTCGAATTCCGGCGTTTCTCATGTATGTGATTATAATCCAGGATTCTAACCTCACATACTAATAAAAGAGGTTCTGCTCAATAAAAAGCTATATCTTTAGCTATATTTTATCTCACTAATAGATGTCTCTAGTGATGTTCTAGTGATTCAAGAACAATGTTTCGAAATTGGATCATATATATAAAACTTCCAAATATTTGAGTGTGTGGTGTGATAAGTGATAACTTAAACCAGCCTATAACGGTTGTCAGCCCCGTAAATGCCCAGACTTCCATATTCTTCTTCATCTTTGATGAGATGTCAAAAATAAATTAGACTAGTTTAGAGAAATACACATGTTCTCGAAACTAGCCGTGGTTATCTTCAATAATAAACTTTAAAAAAAAACAGTCTTATACAAGTGTTGTGTTTTTATATTTAAATTATCTTTTATTTTGTATAAATAATTTTGTTTCCAGAGTTATAAGTAAACAACAGAGTAAATGAAAAATATAACCTGAAGCATTTCGGAAAAATCTATTTATCACAATCCATCACTCTGGCATTTTCGACATATATTTTTTTTAAAACGAAAGCTTTTAATAAACGACCTTATTAAATATGAATATAATTATTAGAGCAATGTAAATGCTAAACGTATTCAACGTTTAATTAAGGAAAATGCCGGAAGCGAGTTTCCCATTTGCCTTGAAACGTCCATTTCATCGGATTGATCGTATTATCGGCTCATGTTTACAGTTGGTTTTATTGCGAAACTATCACCAATTTACTTCGATATCGATCACGTGCCTTAAACGCTTAAACTACGTACGAATGCATCTCAAAAGAATTACTTACCGTAGAACGGGGCTACTTGAACTTTCATGTGTTACTCGAGCTCAGTACAAAAAAAATAGATCTGTATTTGGTCTACAATAAACGTATCGACATGATTCATTGTTTCCCTGACAGGTGACACTTATTGTCACGATACGTTCATTACTGTAGACCAAATACAGATTTATTTATTTTTTGTACTGGGCTCAAGTAACACATCAAAATTCAAATGGCCCCGTTCTACAGTACATAAAGTACAACAATAAAATTAAATGGCATTGAAAAAACAAATAAGCGGAAGGCTGATCACCTTTCACTCGTGTATTTAACGATCAAGATAACACTGCTTCTATACGATGCAGTGCCTTATGCACCATGGGTGGCGATAAGGGTTAGAAGAACAAACAAATTACAATTCTGGCTGTTTAAGGCCCAGTTTTCGATAAATCGGAAAAAAAATTGAAATACAGCCATGTTTTCGCCCTTACAATGTCCACTAAATTCGAAAGGGAAAATTTTTGTAAAAAAAAACGGAAATTTAAGCAAGCAAAATCTCAGTACTTAAATAAGTAGAGTTTTATTTTATTTTATTTTATCCATTTATTTCATAGATAGATACATTTTTTTTACTAAATGTATTACGGCTCTTTAGGCATGGCCTGTGTTGTGCCGAAGTACTTACATGTTACTACATTTTATTATTATTTTTATTTTTTTTTAATCATTAGATTCTATTCATGTACATTACATACAATAGATACAATAACAATTTACAGTATAAAGATTTTACAATAAAATAATTACACCTAGATGTTAATTAATTAATATAACAAACAAATAAATTAAATTAAAATAAAACGCGAAAAAACAAGGATGGTGTTCGAGTATTTCGATCCCTCGCCGATGTAAGACGCAAAATCTGAGACATTTGTCATTTTCAGACAGAGAGCTAGATTTTACTGTTAGTTTATATTGTCATGACAAATGAACACGTCGTTATTTCGAAGCGAGTGGACATTAATTTAAGGTTTAAAAAAATTGCCGTTTTATGCAAAGTTTTGAATTTTATACATTAAAACGTTGAACAAAAAAAGCTGGCGCATTAAATATAATTTGTCTGGTAACACTGTGAGAATGAGACATCTTTCGTGAAAATTAAAAAAAATATATTATGATACATAATTAAAATATTTAAGAAAACTTAGTTGTATTTTTGACACTCCATTTTTAACATTTAACACAACATTTTGTCGATGTTTTGTATGAAACTCTACGAACCGATAGTAAATGTTTCATACAATCTGTCGATATAAATACATACTTGGTATTTAAATTTCATCGTTATGATTATTGATCACTGAGCGAGCACATTGAAATAATTTTTTTTGTGAAAATGCCCTCTTGAGTGATATTAGATAGGCAATTAATAAAACAGTGAAGGTAAAATATCAAGTACTTACTTATATATATTTTATAAAGGCGTTACTACTTACTAAGGAAATATGGTACGTAATAAAAGTATTGACATCTCATCAAAAATGAAGAAGAATATGGAAGTCTGGGCATTTACGGGGCTGACGACCGTCATAGGCTGGTTTAAGTGATCACTTTACACACGTGTATGTAACATTCACCAATTCTACCCATTATTGACAACCACACTACTCAAATTCTTGGAAGTTCTATATATATGAACCAATTTTGAAACATTATTCTTGAATCACTAGAACTTCACTAGAGACATCTATGGGTGAGATGAAAAAATAATATGAGAATAATATGAAAATAACTCCTGTAATTAAAGATAATCCAGATTTTGTGAACAAGTATTTGGACACACTCAAAATGTTGTAGAAGTATTGATATACTTACCTAATTATGATACTATCTTAAATACATCCCGACATTCGGGCATGTCGTATTTGATTGCATGTCAAATATAGTATTGTAAAATATGCCCTCGGCACGGGTAAGCTGTAAATCGTAATTATGTATATGGTGAAAAAAATAAAATAGAATTGTGAAACGTGAATTGTCAATTAAAGTTGTGAAAAAAACGGTGACAAATTGCAACCCCCCGCGAACTAGTCGACAATCTAGTGACAAATCTCGTTAGTAATTCACAATATTAAATGGAGGGCTCACAGGGTGCGGTGAGGCTTTCTGTGCACCCTCTGTATGTGTGTCACTGCGGCGATGTGCTGTGACTAGGGAATGCATGCCCGGGAGTATAAATATTAAACCCCGAGATCCCAGGGACCGGTCCCGGAATAAACCAAGAAGGATTTAAGGATAAACAAAACATATTTTCGTCTTATTTATTGATTTGGCGTTTAATTTGTAGAACTCCATTGTAATTTATGAATTAATTTTAAAATCAAAAACAGATTAATGAAATATCAAACAAAGATGATGCGTTATTGATAAACTAATAATTTTTAAAACAATTATATCTACAAATAAAAATTCTTAAAAATAATATTACCAACAATTGTATTTAGTTTAAAAACATTAAATCTCTCACAAATTGCCATGTCAATAGATTCTCTTTTCACAGAAAATAAATATAAGTGTACGAACCTACATCCCCCAATAACTATTGTTTTCTCCCATAAATTATTGCGGCACATAAACACTAACTTTTTAAATCAAATAAATATAAAGTATTTGAAGAAAAAATACTGTAATATAAATACGGTTGCTAAAAAAAGGATACATTACATTATCATTACATTCTCGTAAAATTAACTGTTTTAATAAAGAGTGTTAAATAAATACATATCGTTCACTCCTTTCAACAACGTGATATATCAAAATCTTGTTTCTTCAGGAGATCGTTTTTAAAGTTTAAACATGTAATAAAATATATTAAAAATAAATATCAAGCCACTAATTGAACTTTTTACTGTGCAACAGATAATTAGGTAAAACCTGAATGTTATTTCTAGATTAGAAAAATATTAAGTTTATTTTAAAAAATAATTTAACAATACCTTTTCTTCAAAATGCAAAAACAACACTTTCTGCCCTGTAGCGGGTAAATATTAAGTTAAAAATATGCCGCTTTTGCTGGGATATAGAACATATTCTGGGCATTCCGAAAGCATGCACAACTGAAAATTGAGGATTTTTGATTTATGACGTTCTTGAAAGGAGTAAGCGATATATGAAAGCTTAACTGCCAATCCCCGAAAAACCCATGTGTGAAATCGTATAATCCCGTATCCCGTATACGGGACAAATCTGATAAAACCCCGGGATCCCGGGATTGTATCCCCTACCTTTGACCCGATTCGGTTCGGCCGGACATAAAAGGTACATGACACGTACAGTATTTCATATCAAAAGTATAAAAGGTCTTTGAGGGGTCGCGCCCAACCGTCCTCATCAAGAAAAATAAATAGGTCAAATTTGGACAGGTCGCGTGACGTCTTGCCTGCGACCGTTGTCGATTATTCGACGCTTATTCGATTATTATATTATTCGATTAATATAAATACAAAAATAAAAATGCATCTCTCTGACATGCGCTGTACAAAGTAGTTGGAAAAAGCAGCACAGGAAGACCGAGAAAAACTGAAAAAGATCAGGTATGCCAAATACTTGAAAGCGGTCAGGTTAGTAGTCCAAATAATTGGCGGGTATGTATGATGAGACGCATGAACGTGGAAGAGGTGAAGAATGTTTGCCAAGATAGAATGGTATGGTGTTCTATTCTCTCTGCCTACCCCAGCGGAGAAGCCGCTTGATGGTTGGAATGAAATAATGAAATTCATAGCCGACATTTTTTCAATGAAAATGCAAATATAATAAATAAGGACTATTCTTTTTACGCCTTAGGGTTTGTTGTTTTCAGTGTTTATATATCGGAGAAAAAAAATTAAACCTTGAAACACTTTGATCGTACACAGGCGAGCCGTGAATATATCGCTCACTCCTTTCAAGAACGTCATAAATAAAAAAACTTGATTTTTCAGGAGAAAGCTTTTAAAGTTTAAAAATATAATACAATATATCAAAAATAAATATCAAGCCACTTATTGAACTCTTTACTGTGCATCAGATCTTTTTAGGTAAAACCTGAAGGTTTTTTCTGCATTTGAAAAATATTTAATTTGTTTAAAAAAAATAATTAAAAAATACCTTTTCTCCAAAATGCAAAAACAACACTTTCTACCCTGTAGCGGATAAATATTAAGTTAAAAATATGCCTCTTTTGCTGGGATATAGTACATTTTCTGGGCATTTTGAAAACATGCACAACTTAAAATTGACGATTTTTGATTTATGACGTTCTTGAAAGGAGTGAGCGATATATGAACATATCGTAGTCATACAGGAGAAAGTCACAAAGTGCATTTTTTACAAAAACTTGATTATTGACTATTTGATATTTAACTTAATATTGCCTGAAAAAAAATCCCTAAGGATCTTAAACTTGGAAGCATAATATGTATATTGACTTGTTAAAAATTACTAACTGCATTGATGTTTATTTTCTTGCCAAGCAAAAGTTACTTAAATGGCCCTCCTGAACATTTTACGTTTTGTTAGTTGGTCACTTTCTCCTGTACGACTACGATATAGTCTGAGGGATTGTTTAGGTTTTAATGTAAGCGTTTAAACTACCGTTTTTGTCGCAAATTTTCCAATTCTACGTTGACTCGCATGACGTTTTCTGCTACTCAAAAACTTACTTATTTCATACGTTATTTTTTACTTTGATTTTAACAATTAATATGCAAATTGTTTTTACTTATTAACCATCCCTGATTCTTCGTCTGTTCTCCGTCACACAAAAAATAGCCACTTGAGATATCCATTCCAGACCCAGCTGACCGCCTAATATTAGAATGTTTGTACAATACATTTTTCAGTACCAATTAGTATTTAGGCAGAAGTTCTTATAAAAATAGAATTATTTTGATAAGATGCAATGATTTTTTTTATATCACAACATAGATGAAGAACATTAGGAAGTCTGGGTATTTTCAGGGCTCATGACCTGTCATAGGCTGGTTAAGTGTCACTTTACACAAGTGCAACATTCACCATTCTACTCACGATTGACAACCATACGACTTATTTTTATGGAACTCCTAGATACATGACAGTACGTATGAGTTCACAACACCCAACGTTATTCGATTGAGAAAAGATTTTATTTAGCCGAGACCCTTGTATATTTGTAAGCTAGATCCGAACCACGGATAATTTTTACATAATGGGAAACACCTGTAAAAAAATGTAAATATCCAGACTTCCATACTCGTCTTCATCTTCGTTGAGATTTCAAAATATAAACAGAACTGCTAAGCGAAGAAACACTAGATTTGTGTACAAGTATTAGGACACACTGAAAATGTTGTATATCGTAGTCATACAGGAGAAAGTGACCAAGTGCATTTTTTTTTTACAAAAACGTGATCATTGACTAATTGATATCTTACTAGCTTAATATTACCCTGAAAAAAAATCTCAAAGGATTTTAAACTTGGAAGTATAATATATTGACTTGTTAAAAATGACTAACTGCTTTGATGTTTATTTTCTTGCCAAGCAAAAGTGACTTAAATGGCCCTCCTAAACATTTTACCTTTTGTTAGTTGGTCACTTTCTCCTGTATGATTACGATATAAGGTGATTTTTACTGCAATTAATTTATAAGTCATATAATGGATAATTCACAAAGTTAGGGGCTCAAATATCGATTAGAATAAAAAACAACTTTTAGATTATTGATTTATATTAAAATATCGATTTATCTCGATTAAAACACGAATCGATCGGCATTTAATCATTTTGCCCACCCTGTAGTACTCCGTGCCGGTATAAACCGACTTTGAAAAGGTCTTTAGCTCTGCTGAAACCAGTTTATGGTATAAATGCGGATATGAATCTTATGCCCCGAGATAGATTTAGAAAATGATGCGTGCAGACTAATCTTGATATTTTAATAATTTCAAATAAAAACGGTTGAAAGACGTTATAAGACAATATTTACGTACGTATCTGCATTGGAAGCTGGCCGAAGAAGCAAGTCATCAAATATTTATTTTTTGTTTTAGTAGCACTAGTATTTAAAACAAAAAAATAGGGTCTCCCCCCAAATGAAGAGATCATTCAAATCAACTATAGATACGACCGCGAACTCGCACATAAAGAGACGTATGAATTATAATATCATAATAAGGTTTAAAAATTTTCAATGACTATAAGCTGTCGTGATAAATACATTTTGTCCGCATCCGTAGTGTAATGGTCAGCACGCTCGACTACCGTCCTGGAGGGCTCGGGATCGATTTCCAGGGGGGTCAAATAAATACAAGTGATTTTTCCGCTTTAAAATTTATCCAATATTACCATGGACTGTTACCTAAAGCGGAGGGCTGATAATCTTTCCTGAATGTGTTAACAATTAAGATAACACTGCGTTTATATGGTGCGGATAAGGGATAGAAGACGAGGAAATGTTGTTAATAAATTATCTGGTCAAATTATAAGCTTAAATAATAAAAATGAAAATAATATTTTCTGGCGTTTCTCATGTGTGTGATTATAATCCAGGATTCGGACCTCACATACGAATAAAAGAGTTTCTGTTCGATAAAAAACTTTTTTACATCTCACCAATAGATGTCTCTAGTGAAGTTCTAGTGATTCAAGAACAAGGTTTCTAAATTGGTTCATAAATATATAGAACTTCCAAGAATTTGAGTAGTGTGGTTGTCAATAATGGGTAGAATTGGTGAAAGTTACACGTGTGTAAAGTGATAACTTAAACCAGCCTATGACGGTCGCCAGCCCCGTAAATGCCCAGACTTCCATATTCTTCTACATCTTTGATGAGATGTCAAAAAATAATATTTATATATGTTTTCTTTATAAATATATATATATATATATATATATATATACATATATACATATATACATATATACATATATACATATATACATATATACATATATACATATATACATATATACATATATACACATATATACACATATATACACATATATACACATATATACACATATACATATATACATATATACATATATACATATATACATATATACATATATACTTATATACTTATATACATATATACATATATACATATATACAAATATACATATATACATATATACATATATACATATATACATATATACATATATACATATATATATATATATATATATATATATATATATATATATATATATATATATATATATATATATATATATATATATATATATATATATATATATATATATATATATATATATATATATAACTATATATATTTATTTTCAAAAACAATTTTCAAGCAATGTTGGATCGGTCTTAGTCGGTTCAATTAACATCGGTATCGTGGTAATTGAAACACAGGCGTAATTGATAATATTATATTACCATATACGAGGTCAAGTAAATACCATCCGACTGGGGAACGTACAACATAATAAATATTAACGTATCCACATACGTATATGTATCATCGACATGCATAATACATGTGGGCGGGCGGGGCGTAATATAAAAATTTCAAGATTTAAAAGTCGTACATTTTTTATGTCGAGTAATTTTGACCGTTCGTATTCATTCCTATTTGTGCGAAAATATTATCATCCTTCCCAAAGATTTTAACACATTATAAGCAGCGTCAGGAAAATTTATATAGATTATAATTTATATTTGAAACACTAACTTTTTGAATTTCCATTTTATAATTAAAATGTAACTATTTTTTTGTAAGGCGGAGGTCCGCCTCTGTGGTGTAATGGTCAGCGTGTTTAGCTACCGTGCTGGAGGTCCCGGGTTCGATTCCCAGGGGGGGAGGTGAAAATAAATATTAGTGATTTAACACTGTAATATTTATTTAATAGTACCCTGGACTGGTTCCTGAGGCGCAAGAGTGATCACCTTGCCTTCATGTAAGTAACGATCAAGATAACACTGTGTCAATTTGATGCAGTGCCCTATGCACCATTAGGTGCGGATAAGGGTTTATAAAAAAAAAATAAAATTTTAAAATTGCTATAAATATTTTACTATAACTTAATTATAATGTATACCGGTTTCGAAGCTAACCGCTTCTTTATCAAGACTGATTAATACTAAAACACTATCCACTAAACAATATTCAAAATATTTTGAAGGTTAGATACGGCAGTTCGGTTAGCATGATAAAACGGATGATTGCCTTGTACTTTTGGCCGTCTTTCTTCTGGTCGGTGCGTGATCACGTCGATCTGTCGTAGTCGCTTTTATTTTTTTTTAAAACCGGACTGCCGGACGGTAAAATTCCGTGTAGTGCACAAACGCTCTAAGACTTATTTATAGAAATCGTCGGTACTTGTCCGGAAGACATCCAACCGAGTCGTGATTCGTGATGTAGTCTCGCGGCGGGCGGCGGGCGCCTCAGCCCCGAGGAAGGAATTATTGAAATGAAATATCGATCCATTCATGGCCTGCATTCGTGTGCCGGCGATGACGTAGCCGTCTCGAACACGTACCTCAGGTAATCTATACATTCCAAACCAAACACGTGGCTTTTCCAATACACTACAATACAAACAACCTTCGCACACATACAGTACCTACGTGTGATAAGAACGTACCGTATAAATATAAGGTGGATAGTCAATACGTTATACATTGTTGACTTCGGGAAACAAAGTGTGTATGTGTTTATCCAAAGAATCAATATGACTGGATTCGTGTTGACAGGCTAGATGGCTCAGTTGGCTAGACCAGTGGTCGACAAACTTATTAGCCAAAAAGTCAAATATCCACATTGGAATATAGTAAACACCACTATTTCTTAAAAACCTACCGTGACACGCGTTTCGATGCATTACGCATCATTTTAAAACACCGTATGTGAAGCTAATTCTAAATTTTACAGTTGGGTCTTTGGACAGTTGGATCCTTGGACGTTGAAGGTTGAAGGGGGGGGGGGGGTAGGAGCTGTTTCGTATTTTTATTTATTTTTTATTATTATGATATATTTTTATTTCTTAAAAGGAATATAGCCAATAAGGGCTTTAGTCATTGTCATAATGGGTTGTTTTTTCTATTTCTATTGTTTCAAAATGTTGCGGTTATGGCTTTTCATATGAATATGATAATAAAAATTAAATAAAAAATAATAATACAATTGTAAAGAAGGTCCAAATAAAGATTTCCAATACTCAAAATATTTTTTTGTATTTAGTTTAAAAGTTATGCAATAATAAAATCGTATGATTAATTCTGCGCCACTGTAAATTTCTTTGTGTAGCTGTCTAGTTTAAAACGTCAAATATGATTGACGTACGACGCCATTCACAAAAAATATAACATCTTCCGATAGGGTGGTTAATTTTTCGCCACCCTGCAGATAGGTACTAAGGCGATACTTGCACGGCATTCACACTGGAATGACGTATGACCCTCTCGTATGCAGCTATGAGAGCAATACGTGGTAATGCGTCACGATTTGGCGAATCCTACAGGTGTGTACGTGTTGTAGCTTTCACTGTGCAAACATATCAGAGCAACGAGGCTCAACTGTATCGTGCCAGATATTGAAGTATCAACATGTATGATGAATCACACGGTTACTGTTGGCAAACATACTCAGACTCGATGGGAATACAAAAGAAGTCGATGCGAGAACTCTGCGATTTTCTTTTGGTATGACAAAAATAGTAAACAATTTCATTGTATTAAAAATCAAAATTAAATGCAAGTGACAATGCCTACAAAACGAAGATGTAAGAAAGAAATGTAAGGCTGAACGAGGAATAATTGAAAACATTAGCAAGAGTTCTTTACGGTGGTATGGACATGTGGAGCGAATGGATAACGAGAGAATGACTAAGAAAATATATGTGGCGAATGTGAGAGGGAAAACAGAACAAGGACGACCGAAAAAGACTTGGCACGATCAGATCAATCAGAACCTAAAATCTGGCGATGTCAAAAGTCTGCGTAATCGTGAGGGCATGAATGACTAGATGTATGGATGTGAAGGAGGCGAGGAGTGTATGTCAGGACAGAAAAGTGTGGCGTTCCATCCTCTCTGCCTACCCCTTCGGGGAGACGGCGTGATGGTAGTAGTAGTAGTAGTAGACAATGCCTGTGCGTGTGTTAAAAATATTTTACTGGAAAAAGATAGTATTGGTCCTTCGAGCCGGATCTCATATTTAATGGTCCTACGGGCAGTTGTGCACTACAGGAATTTCACCGTCCGGCAGTTCGGTTAGCATGATAAAACGGATGATTGGCTTATGCTTTTGGCCGCCTTTCTTCGGATCGGTGCGCTTGATTCGATTCGTAAATTCGATCACGCTACATTGTCGTCGCTTTTATTTTTAAAAACCGGACTGCCGGGCGGTAAAATTCCGTGTAGTGCACAAATGTTGTGGAAAATACGACGAGAACGTTTTTCACATCCATGTATATTACATTTAACTCTAGAATGATCGTTCGACACAAAATCAATCAATGCAAGGACACCAGTAATGCTCAGGGTAACAAAAACAATTATTACCATAAATGAAAACAACGTGCAAACAATAAACAATAGATTTAAAAAATTAGTATTTTTCGGCCATGAGAGGCTATTAATCATTTTTATCTACTAAGCGCAAGACAAATGTGGAAGTCCTCACCAAAACGTTACAATTTCGTATAAATGGTTTTAAGTAATCAGGAATTCTAGCTAGTTAAATTGTTGCGTTTTGGTGCGATTTAATGATTTTATATTGGTTAAACACAGGATTGGTCACGTTCTGTCGAAACTTTAATTAATATTTCGATAGAATACAGTAAACAACAGATTTGCATTCAAATGATTTTTTGTGTAGTGTTGGAAATGTATTTTTTAGTCCGCCTCCGGGTTCGATTCCCAGGGGGGTCAAATAAATATAAGTGATATTTTCACTTTAATATTTATTCCATATTACCCTGGACTGGTACCTGAAGCGGAGGGCCGATCACCTTTCCTTCGTGTGTTAACGATCAAGATAACACTGCGTTTGTATGATGTAGTGCCCTATGCACCATTGGGGTGCGGTTAGAAATGAAATTGGAAATGTAACTTTTCGGTGAGGACCTCCACAAATATGTTAAAAAAGTATGTTAAAGCTTAATCTGCGGTAAAACACCTGAATTAATTGAAAATACAAAAGTACGTGGCAAGCAAACAGCAAACTTATCCGAAATGGCATCCGATCAAATACGGTGGTATCGAAACATAATGACGAACTGTAAATATGCGACAGGTTCATATTTGTATGAATCAACACGCGTGTTTCGTAGGCAACTATGCGAATCAGCAAACGTGCTCAATTTTGACCACCGTTTAATCCATGTTTGTGTATACTCTCAGAATGACGAACTGAAACATAAAATCAAACGAAAAAAGTATTTAAAAATAAGAGGTGCAAACAGGCAAGATTTCTACTTATTTATTTTTTTACAAAAATGTTAATAAAATTAGTATTTAACCACTTACCGGTGAGTGGTTATATACTAATTTTATTAACATTTTTGTAAAAAAATAAATAAGTAAAAATTACTAACCACAAAGTAAATGCTTTAAATATTAATAATATTGAGAATATAGGCAAGATTTCTATTAAAAAAACTGATATCACGTTCGATTTCTGTGAAAAAAAATAAACAAACAAACGACTGCTTTGGGAATCTTAGGCGTGCGATATCGGATCAAAATTATAAGTTTCGTTGAAAATGCACCAAAAAAGAGTTCAAATCCAATAAACCAAATATAATTTAATTTATTTTGTAAATTAAAAGCATTTTTAACTTTGTGATCATCCAATTTATCGACTTGGCAGTTACTTGGTGGTAATATTTATATATATTTTTAATTGGTAAGTACCACTATATCTGAAAATCTATTGTGCACTTTGAAATAATTGAAATTCATAAATATATAAATAATTATAAACTCACAATTAACAAAAAAAATTAACAAATGACTAAAGCCTCCCCGCTGTTGTCCATGTTTCTATTGATAAAAAAAAATATTAAAAAAAACCTATCCTACCCCCTCTTTATCCTTTAGCGTCCCAAGAACAGAATTCTAAAATTTGGACTTAGCTTCACATACGGTGTTTGAAAATAACACGGAATGCATCAAAACACATGTCATAATAGATTTTAAGAAATAGTGGTATTCACCAAGTAAAAATTGAATTAAAAATGAACCGACAATAATTAAGAATATATGAACATAACAATGAAAATTAATTTAGGTCACTGCCTAAATAAGCTTGTCGATTTTTCCAATTCGAAGAAACGGTAAGCCGAATGGGCTAACCTTGGCCACCATATTTGTTCTACGCCATTGGTCACGAGGTAATGTTTAAAGAGGATGGTGATAGCATAATATTATAAGAACTGTCACAATTCCCCGTGGGATATCGAGAAACTGGACCCATGACCTCAGGGTCGCGGGTTCGCACCTTAGTCACGAAGGCATTCACCATTCATGCCTAATTACACAACATACATACTTAGCAGTGACTAATACACCGAATAATTAAAAACAACATTCTTCAAACTGCGATGAACGTCGTCAGCTTCTGGGTTATAATATATCTTCATTAATTGATTCGGCAGTCACATTGTGGTAATATCTATCCATTTTTAATTTACATTTCACCTGGTTAATACCACTTTTTCTTCATATTTAATTTAGACTTTGATTTAGCATCCCACACGGTGTTTGAAAATTATGCAAAATGCAGCGAAACACGTTTCGCAATAGATTTTTAGAAAAAGTGGTACTTACCAATTGAAATTAAAATAAAATAAATTATATTATGGTAGAGATGATTTTTATTATCGTATTATTTTTTTCAATTGACTCATTTCTAACGTTGTAAACAGGAGTTTGAGTGTATTTATACTATCGAAGTCTTTAGTAATTATACTTAAACTCATACTTATGTTGGTTATTTTGTTTATGTGCGATAGAAAGCCGAGTTTGGTGTCGAAGGCTTGCCGAAAACCTTATATTTCTAATACCGATTCTAGGTATCGAGTAATTAAAAAGTAGTGGTTTCTTGTTTTTATAGAATCTTTTTTTTAAGAAAGTTTAGATAGTTTATTTTTATTGCACCAATCTGAAAGTTTTCCAGATATTTATAGTCTTTCAGCCGTTTATGTGACGAATTATTTTCATAATCTATTGTTATTGGTAGTGATGATTTTTATTCGTGTATAATTTATTGTTATTGTACACATTTTTGTTGATATTGTTAAAGGCATTAGCCGTTAATAAAAATAGAATAAAATGAAATAAAATGTACAAAGGAGCAGCGGTAATTATTTAAAGACAATGTATTCAGAATTCTTAATCTGGACATAGCTTCGTTTGATCGGAATATTGAAACACGAACAACGTTTTCGAAGATACAATGCTCGCTAATCTATAAAACTGATGTTGTTTTCAGTCAGGCGAGCTTTTTAATGGAAGGGTTGATTCTCTATTAATTTTAAGGAAATTTACGACATTCGACGAATTCGGCGGCACACGCTGTACCTACCTACCGGCATTCACTGCCGATAGAAGCTTCACGAGCGAGTCGAGGTCAACAATATTCCCCAGTGACCTTTCATACATCGGAGGCGGACAAATTACTAATCGCGCCTGGTGTTGTGCAATAACGGGCTATAAGACGCACTTTTTTCATTAAAAAATTCCCTCGAAAATTCATGTGCATTCACTTCATACGAACCCTCATGCGCACCCGATGGTGCATAGAGCATAGCATCATATAAACGCAGTGTTATCTTGATAGTTAACACTCGAAGGAAAGGTAATTAGGCCTCCGCTACATGTACCTGTCCAGGGTAATATTGAGTAATTCTTCTTCAAACCCTTATCCGCACCCCCAATGGTGCATAGGGCACTGCATCATATAAACGCAGTGTTATCTTGCTCGTTAACACGTGAAAAAAATGTAATCAGGCATCTGCTTCAGGTACCAGTCCAGAGTAGTATTGAATATTAGAGCGAAAAAATCACTTTTATTTATTTAACCCCCCCCGGGGAATCGAACCCGGGACCTCCAGCACGGTAGCCTACCGAGTGTGCTGACCATTACATTACGGAGGCGGACAAAACTTCGTCAAAGCGTGGGATACTCAAAAATTTCGCGTCATTATATCTAGACACCGCAAGATGTCCCTAATCTGAATTTCAAACCTTATCAATGGATAGAAAGAAATGATAAAACAACTGCATATGTGTTTTTTTTTCCAAATGAATTTTATTTGACCAGCAACCGACAACATCAAACCAGTCTGATGATGTAGGTTACGACGAAACCCGGTTGCTGGTCAAATAAAATTCATATGCAAAAAACTACATAGTTGTTATTTTATTCTATAAAATGCAGTTCCACCAAAAATATCCGTACAAAACATAAATGTTATCAATAGATACATACTTATGCCAAGGTTTTTTTTAGCCTGAGAGTAACACGGTACTACGTGTTTTTTTTTTTAAAAAAGTTTTTTTTAGTTCTCGAATAAATTTAATAAAAAGAATAAAACATTTAGATATTTCGCGTTTTTACGCCGATTTACGTTATGAATAATCTATTGTGAATGTCTTTATTCACCTAACCAGGTCCAAATTCCAAAGATCTTCCGTCATCGAGAGTCGTAAGAATTATATTATTATTTGTGGCATTTTATGACTTATAACATTGCAATCCAATAACGGTGCTACAAAAACCCAAGCCTGCTCGGGTAAAAGATAGCAACGTCAGAAAAATATTTATACATTCACTAAATTTTGAGTATCACCATTTCGGCTGTCCAAACTCAAAACACAGTAAGGGACATTTTTTGACGATTTTTTTTTGCATTTTGGACTAAGTAGAATCTACTTATATATTTTTTTTTGACATCTCATCAAAGATGAAGAAGAATATGGAAGTCTGGGCATTAACGGAGCTGACGACCGTCATAGGCTGGTTTAAGTGATCACTTTACACACGTGTAACATTCACCAATTCTACCCATTATTGACAACCACACTACTCAAATTCTTGGAAGTTCTATATATATGAACCAATTTAGAAACCTTGTTCTTGAATCACTAGAACTTCACCAGAGACATACATCTATTGGTGAGATGTAAAGAAATAATAATAAATAATATGAAAATAGCTCCTGTAATTGGAGATAATCCAGATTTTGTGAACAAGTATTTGGACACACTCAAAATGTTGTAAAATAATCTACTCCAAAAATGTACTACTAAGTCCAAAAATGCAAAAAAACGTTTGTCAAAAAAAATGTCCCTTACTGTGTTTTAAGTTTGGACTGCCGATTTCTTTGTCCACAAATCTGTCTCCTAGTATGTGAAATAATTCAATTCGGGAAGAATATTCTATGCTGTGAATAAAGGTGTCTGCTAAATACAACTCAATAAACTCTATATATTATTTAAAAAATATAAAACACACTTCGCTCACTCCTTTCAAGAACGTCATAAATAAAAAAGATTGATTTTTCAGGAGAACGTTTTTAAAGTTTAAATTATAATACAATGTATTAAAAATAAATATCAAGCCACTTATTGAACTTTTTACTTTGCAACACATCTTTTTAAGTAAAACCTGAAGGTTTTTTCTCCATTTGAAAAATATCAAGTATATTTTAAAAAATAATTAAACAATACCTTTTCTTCAAAGTGCAAAAACAACACTTTCTGCCCTGTAGCGGGTAAATATTAAGTTAAAAATATGCCTCTTTTGCTGGGATATAGTACATTTTCTGGGCATTCCGAAAACATGCACAACTGAAAATTGACGATTTTTGATTTATGACGTTCTTGAAAGGAATGAGCGACTCGTGCTTAGAGCTTTGGACTAAAATTTTAACAGTTCAAAGGGTGTATAAAAGGGTGGAGCAGTATTTTGCATTTAAGGCCCTACATACGTTAAAAAGCAACTTAACTTTCTTAAAACCCAGTTAACGTAATTTAATTTTTTCTTATAACATCGTTTTCGTATTGATAAAAAAAAAATTTTCTTCAAATAAATATATAGTTTTGAGAAGAAAAGAGTTATTAAAAGGTAAGGAGTTAAAATTAATTATTAACATATTTTTACAACGTATATTCTAAAAAACAAAAAAAACAATATATTCTAAAACAAAATCGGGCGTGAAATGCCGGGCGGCTCAAGCGTTGCCGAACACTGAATGAGATCTGTTAATGCGAGTATGGCCATAAGAAAATCCTGAAGAATCCTGTGGGCAGACTAGCATTTTTACATTTCAGAGAATCCTGGAGGATAATGGTGAAGTTGAAGGAACTCTCTCAACCAGCTGTTCCCGTTTTGTATTTTCATGATTTAAATTCAATTATCTGAAATCCATTTCAAAGCTTTGAAAGAGAAACGCCTTTTAGCTAACCCATAGGTTCCCAAAGTTGACTGGGCTCCGACCCATCTAATAAAAAATTCCAATCTTGGGACCCACCTCTAACTAAGCTCTCTTAGAGAAAATAGGGCATAAATAACGGAATGAAATATCAAATTTATTAACTAACTAACTAACCATCACGCCTTTCCCCCGCAGGGATAGGCAGAGAGAATCGAACGCCACACCACTCTGTCTTTGCAAACATTCTTTGCCTCTTCTACATTCATGCATCTCCTCATACATACCCGACGATTATTACGACTCCTGACCCGGCCGCTTTCAAGTATTTGACATACCAGATTGTGCCAAGTTTTCTTCGGTCTTCCTGTGCTTCTTTTTCTAACTACATTTTTTTCAAAAACATTTATACAGTGGCGATATCCCACTCAATATTCGCTCGCGACCCATAGTTTGGCAAACCACGAGAAGTATAATAGGTAGATATCTTAATCGTTTTTTCTCCGACAGTTGCATTCGCCAGTTGTTACGCAAATCGAGCGCGAAAGGGAAATTATTTCACCGGCACGCCATAACGCAATCTTAATTTCGGTTTCTTCTCGCCAGTTATGTATTCATAATTCGTGAAGCGAACTTCAGTACATTGATCACCGCTTTGGTGAAAGTCACAAAATGTATTTTAATGAGCATCATAGAGCCATCAATGATATCGTAAAATTAAATTAATTTGTGAACCTATTACCCAAGAAGGCGCGCCTGCTTGTTACTTCTTCTTCTAACTCTTAATACTTATTACTCAATTGTGCATAGGACACTGAATCGTGTTGACGCAGTGATCGTTACTTACACGAAGACAGGGTGATCACTGGTGGACTTAAAGGACCAGTCCAGGGTAACATTAAATAAATATTAGTGTGTAAAATCACTAATTGATAATTTATTTCCCCCCCCCCCCCGTGGGAATCGAACTCCGAACCTCTGGCACGTAGATGAAGAATTTATAGGACTTACGGCCTGTCATACGCTGGTTCAATTGTATACACATTCACCATACAACAACACTACCAAATTTTCGAAACTCCTCAATATATTACTTCAGTAGTGTGGTTGCCAATCATGGGTAGAATTGTGAATTTTGGATGTGTGTAAAATAATCACTTTACCAGCCTAAGACAGGTAGGTATATAAGTCATATAAATACCCAGACTTCTTCATCTCTGTTGAGATGTCAAAATTTTTATTATTTATTAAAAAAAAAAAATTGAAATATCATTATTATGTATATATTTAAAACATAAAACAAAAATCTCACATATGCATATATAGCCTGTGCGTGGATATACAATAGAATACGATATAAACTATGGTGAAAAGCTAATTGTTATAACAACAAAAAATATGGAAAACAAGACATAAATTAAGAAATATTCAAGATAAGATTCAAACAAGAAGCTGTAAAATTAAAATAAATGCTAAAATATACGCGAGAAAAATAAATTAAGAGGGAAATTACAAATTTTTATTTACATGTGGGTTTTCAAATGGAACAATTTGCACAATCCACGTTTCCCGTAAAAAGTGAGGATCGGAAAAAATACGGTACCGTTATCTTGAGTAATAAATTTCAAGAACACTAATGTAGTCTAACTGGACTTTTGGTTAAACCACTGGTATATAAATAAAATCATAGACGTAACGGTTTTGTATAAGCTTGCCAAAAATGATGAGTACAATTGTTTAGAGTGTGGTTAAGTCCATATTTATAATACTGGAGTTCAACTCGTAACTAATAGACATAAAAAGAAAAATAAAAACAATTATATACATGTTCTAGTGATTCAAGAACAAGGTTTCTAAATTGGTTCATATATATAGAACTTCCAAGAATTTGAGTAGTGTGATTGTCAATAATGGGTAGAATCGGCGAATGTTACACGTGTGTAAAGTGATCACTTAATCCAGCCTTTGACGGTAGTCAGCCCCGTAAATGCCCAGACTTCCATAAATTTTTTCAGCTTTGATGTGATGTCAAAATATAATATGAAAAGAACCACTGTAATTGGAGATAATCCAGATTTTGTGAACAAGTATTTGGACACACTCAAAATGTTGTAAATAGAGCTGGTTGATCAGCGGATGATGCAACATTATTCATAAAATAAAATGAGCAATGGTAATATCTCCGAAGGAATTTCTTTAGCGAGCTTCGGTTCACTGCAGTTCGCGGAGTCCGTTGCCTAACAATAGGCGAATGGTAATGAATCTAGAATCCGACGAAACTGGCCCAGGCCGAGTCGGAGGTGAAGTCAATGCACGAAGAATGCCCAGTTTTTCTCATTCAGACGGGTAAATGGCCCGCAAACTGCTCACACTCCTAAGGAACAATGCGCGTCTGAGCCACGACGGATTACATTAATCCGAAAAGATTAAATATATCGAAAATTATTCATTATTTCTTAAAAAAATACCAACAAATAATTATTTTTTACATTTCATATCACGTTACTGATTGGATCCAAAACAAACATTGAATTCGCGTAATAATACAAGTTATTCAACATTTTTCAATAATGGATTCGGCAGAAGATATAATTATTATAATAAAAATAGCCAATTTACGAGTATATAGAGCATTTTCGTGAAAAATCACCTCAAGGGCGTTTTACTTCTTCTTCTTCTTTATGTAGATCCTAGGGATCTGTTTGTGCCTCCGCATGTCGCTCTTGGGATGTCGACTCCCAGCTGTCTTTACATCTTTTCGGAGGTCTGCCTGGGGTGTGCGTCCTTCAGGGTTGCCTTGGAGGGCGATACGTGGAAGTCTGTCTTCTGACATTCTGTTTATATGTTACCGGAAGGGCGTTTTACAATTTACGTAATTAAGTTTTGACAAAATGGTCCGATGACATTAAGGAAGTGGCGGACCTGCACTGGGAGAGAGTCGCGTCCAACAGACAACTATGGAAGTCCAAGAGGTAAGCCTTTGTTCAATACTGGACACAAGGAGAAGGCTGTACACGCGTGATACCAGATATTTTGGTTTAATATGGGTATGTGCATAAAATCAATAGTTTAATTTTATTAATATTTTTAATTAGTGCCATATTTCCTTTGGGATAACGCGCTTATAAAACAAATCAGGTAATAAAGACTCCTCGATAATAATCACTATACAAAAACAAGTTTTTGTAAGTAACCATAAGCGGTGACTAACACTGACAAGAAGAAGGCAGGACTAGGTGGATGACGCACAGATGGAAAGGTGACCTTAGCACTACCGAAATCTCAAAGAAGCCGTAGATATGGGCTCGTTTATAGAGAACACCTAAAAGTGTAATCAAAATGTTCCTCAAAGGGTTAAGAAATGCCATTATGTAATTTATTGTTACATTATTATTGGGAGATCTAAAGTAAAATAACTTGAAAGACTTCGACAATTTAAAATACACTCGAACCTCGGTTTAAGAGGTAATAAATGATTACCCAAGTACAATATTACAATTTTATAAATTGGATGAGAAATATGAAGAAACGGGGTAGAAAATGATTACATTATACGAATAGAGATACCGACTTTGAACTCATGTGAAGGAAATTGATTAAACATACGTATGATATAATACATGACACATGAGATATTTATATGAAATACCGATAATGAAATTTTAAGGAAAAAAAATCCACCAAACCAAAAATAGACATTATTTTTTACCACACACGTCAACTATGTTTTTGTGTGAGATAAATATGTCAATTTTATGTTTAATTATTAATTTATGTAAAATAATATGTTATATAAAATAAATATATCTTTAAAAAAATGTTTGTTAAAAAACTCCAAATGTATACCTACTGATTGCCTAGAAATATTGGCACAACGTTGCATTCGTATACACGCGTTTTTTTTTTTTTAATATACACTTGTGAAATATGTTTAAACAGATATTATGACCGTAAAGGCAGCGTCATCTGTTGAACATTTGCTTTCCATTTTCTTTCTTTTCCTTTTAACTAGAGTGAGCTACAGCAAATGGGCACAGCTAGTAAATAAATAAACAATGTTTTGAAAAAACGTATACTTGTATTAGTAGGCAGACTTTTACAGATATTATAAATCCTCTTTTTTGAGAAAATCTGTACGTCGATTTCTGCGTTTTTAATGAGGTATGATACTGTACTACGTGTGTACCGAGGGATTGGTCTATTATCATACGAAATTGCATAAACATATACTTTATGATAGTTCGTTAATATATATGTTCGTTAATATATATGTGGCGAATGTGAGAGGGAAAACAGAACGTGGACGACCGAAAAAGACTTGGCACGATCAGATCAATCAGAACCTAAAATCTGGCGGTGTCAAAAGTCTGCGTAATCGGAGGGCATGTATGACTAGATGTATGGATGTGAAGGAGGCGAGGATGTCAGGCGTGTATGTCAGGACAGAAGAGTGTGGCGTTCCATCCTCTCTGCCTACCCCTGCGGGGAAGCGGCGTGATGGTAGTAGTAGTTATAATAGTTAAGCGGATGTAGCAAAACGCTTTCTATAGTGCAGATATAGTAGGAAAAATTGTCACCAGAAAAACCATAAAACCAAAGTATTATACATGTATAAAAACAAGGACGACTAATTTGTAACATAATGGCTGGATAAAATTCTGATTTGTGATTTCAACTATGTAAAATATAATATTATCGAGGCACGAATAATATTAATTAATGATGCGATAAATTATTTAGACCCCCACACACGTCATGTTTTCCTTGTCGGACATTTCGTTTGATGTTTTAGCAATGTTATTTAAACAAGGCTGATTTTTAGACTTGGTTCTCAATTTTTCACAAAATAATTAATAATAGACAATTTAAACACGTCTGGAATATTTTGGTGCCTTCGAGGCCTGAAAATTCAGTATAGAAAAAGACTAAGTAAAAGATCTTGCGTACAAATAAAAGGGTATCTGCTAAATAAAAGCTTTCTAAATCCATTTAAAAATTATCGCTGTTGTGAACTCAATCTAATGACTTTGAGTGGTGTGGTCAATCACAGGTAGAATGGTAATGTGTAAATGATATGTCGTAAACCCTGTAAATACCCAGACTATTTTGCCTTCTGACTTGACCGCTTTCAAGTATTTGACATACCTGATCGTGCCAAGTTTTCTCGGTCTTTCTTTGCGTCTTTTACAAACATTAAGATCATTATATCCTAAGATAATTATTTAAAAATTACAAAAAGTACCTGATACATCAAATAATTTAATTAAGTAAAAAGGTTATATTTTTATTCGTGTAGAATTGTACAGAATGGAAAATGGTCATATTTCCTGATAAAACCATAAATGCTTTGCTAATCTAAAACTGCACCAAATGCATTTATCGAAGCGGCGCGAATGCGGGGCCTTATCGCTGTATCAATAAATCGTACAACGTGAAAATATTGACGCATTGTGTTCTGCATGCACGCCATTGTTTCATATTTACCAATGGAGTGATTCCAGTCAAATCTGGCAACACAACGATTGAGGTTATAAATATCAAGGCGAAGGCAATCCGACCCACGCAAATTCGGTGGTAATACACGGAAAACACACGTTATGTTACATGAAAGTAAGAAAAATGTACAGAATGCAAGATTTACGGAAATACGAATGCCTGGAAATAACAGAAACATTTTCATATCTTAGTACGTTTTCAAGATAAGGAAAATAGGATTAAGATAATGAAAAATAAGTACCTACATATACACATGCACGGAAAACAATGAATAGTGCTGTGAATTCAGTGATTGTTCATAAAAGTATGTCCATGTTAGATAAACTTGCAGTAAATAATGTAGTGCTAGTGCCAACACTGCTGCATGAAAGCGAAACGTGGAATTAGTAAAAGAAGGATGAAAGCAGAGTGAATGCCGTTAAGAAAAGATCGCAAGCGTATATCGTGGGTGTACTAGCAATAAACGTTAACTCGAAAATATGCAATTTTGACTTGATGCATATTATAAAGTTTTCAACGTTCTATAAACTGGTAAAATAGACTAAGTTGTTTGAAATGTGATATTTATGTGGTATTTTATTCAGTCTTTAAAAGCTTTAACCAACACGTGTTTAGATGCATTCCATTGAAAATGATGCATGATTTTAAGTAATAGTGGTATTTATCAAGTAAAACTAAAATTAAAAATAAATAAATAATAATAAACGTAACACACTCCAAAAGAACGATAGATGTTTCATATCACGTTGAAACACCTATAATATGTTGATTTTAGTACCCTGAAAACGTATTGTTGAAAATTACATAAATTTCCTACTACCAACTAACTTCCAATAGCTGCCCTAATTGAATAAAAATGCATTGTCAGTTAAGGTTTTGACTAGTTTTAAAACAAAAATCAGAAGTTTTTGTCAAAAATTTGAGCAAAAGTGGAATAAATCGGGTAGATCTCGAAAACAATTCTTGAGTTCAAATTCTTCATAGATTCTTCAAGGAAATCTTATGTTTTCTAATACTTTTACTCAAGTTCTATCAGGTACTTTAGAAGGTAGCTCAATTTGTAAGCCTTGTAGGCCTTGAAAGGTTTTTGAATCGTGTGCATCTAAGGTCAAAAAACGAAAAATACAAAATCTTGTTGAATTAACAACCCAAGAAGAGTTGTCCTTAGCCACAGTAATCAAACTGAGAAAAACTGGAAAAAGAGATTCTGCCGCCCTCATCAGAGAGTTATCTTCTGCTTTCCCTACAATAAAAAAAGACTCAATTGCAACTGATTGCAGTATTACCGAATGGCGGCAATACCAAAATAGAATTCGCTCATCTCACCGGTAAAACCGATAATGATAAATATAATTTGCTCATCTCACCGCTAATATTGGTAATGGTGTTGATCCTAGATAGGACATCGCCTGTATTGTATTCGAAGTGTACCATATATACGCAGTATCGGAGCGCATCGATCCCGTACGCGCGGCGGCCAGCGGGCGGGTCGGGTCGGCCAACCTGCCGCGTCGCATTCCGAGCCAAGGTACTCGGCCACGGCGTCCTTGGCGAAGGACTAAGGCTCTATTGCAGAATATTTGCACTTGAAAAACTCGCTTTTAATCTATAAACCAATAAAGCATTCATTCGACTATTTTCACATCGAATTGAAGTCGAAGTCAGACAGCTTATTCATCATGAATGATATATGAAATGAAATATATGTTCACAACATTTTGAGTGTGTCCAAATACTTGCTCACAAAATCTGGATTATCTCCAATTACAGGAGTTATTTTCACATTATTTTTTGACATCTCATCAAAGATGAAGAAGAATATAAAAATAATAAAAATGACAATGATATTTTCTGGCGTTTCTCATGTGTGTGATTATAATCCAGGATGCGGACCTCACATACTAATAAAAGAGTTTCTGCTCAATAAAAAGCTTCTTTTCATCTCACCAATAGATGTCTCTAGTGAAGTTCTAGTGATTCAAGGATAATGTTTCAAAATTGGCTCATATATATAGAACTTCGAAGAATTTATGTAATTTGGTTGTCAATAATGGGTAGAATTGGTGAATGTTACACGTGTGTAAAGTGATCACTTAAACCAACCTATGACGGTCGTCAGCACCGTAAATGCCCAGACTTCTATATTCTTCTTCATCTTTGATGAGATGTCAAAAAATAATATGAAATATATGTTCCATAGTTTGAAAATTTAAATACCACATTAATTTGAGTCAACTTAAGTGTTTCTTTTATTTTTAAAACATAACCGATGGCGTCCAATTCTCTTCCACCTTTGATAAGTAAGATGATCTTTAGAGAAAAAAAAACTAAAAGCGCGTTTGTTTGTAAAATCATTTCCATTATCTCCTTTTCCCAAATTCAATCACAGTGAAGCGCCCTTGAGGTGGAATAATATTTTTCGAAAATGGCGCTATATAAATGATCCAAATTGATAATTTATTATTTTTATTAAGTAGGATACAAAGAGTATGTAAAGTGTTTCTAGATTTAATGGACTTTTAGTTGTAATAGCTATTTTTGTAATTTTTATTTTTATTTTTAAATTTAATCTCTTAAATATAAAAGCACAAGTAATTTTTCTGCAATTTGGCTCTTTGGGCATAGCCTGTATTGAGCCGGAGGTAAGACTTTTAGTTATAATATCAAACGTTCAACAGAATTTGTGAATACGGACAAAGTGTAAACTTGTATGTTTATGCAGCAAATTAATTTGTAAGATTTTAATGTAAAGAAAACAATGACAATTTAGGTATTCATATTAACATCGACCCAATAAAATAATTGTTTACAAAAAATTAACGAATAATCCGACCAGAACCGACACAATATAGCACATTTATTTAAACCTCAATGTGAAAACAAAACAAACCGAGTTTGGCACAAAAACAATGACTCGAGTAATTTTACAGGATGTTTGAAAATTATAGCATTTAGTATTGTAAGTAAAAGGCGGTATCAGCACCGATCATGGTGGCGAGGTAGCAATTTAATATAATAATGAAAATATTCCGAGGTCAAGTTGCACGGCCGCGAAATTTGCATTCTACAGAATGAACTTCCTAGGTGATATCGTCGCTTTCCTGGCGAAATGTCGTATATGACGTATTTGTACAAGACATAGAAAGGAGAGTGAACGCTGGAAACAGAGTGAATGGAGTACTGAAATCAGTTATAGCAAATAAAAACCTTTTCCCGAAAACTAAATTGGCAGTACACAAGGGAGTCCTGGTTCCAACTCTAATGTATGGAGTTGGGAAAAGAAGGATGAAAGTAAACTGAATGCATTCGAAATGCGATCTCTGAGTGCACCTATCATAGAAGTTGGAATGGTGAATGAGGAAAGAATGCAATGTTGAGATAAGCATTATCGATAAAAGGGAATGTGTAGAAGCGAACCATGGAGTTGGCAAAAGAAGGATGAAAGTGGACTGAACCCTGTCTTAATGCTATTTCTTAGTGCGGCATAAGAATGCAGTGTAAATGAGATATTTGCGTTAAAATTGAGACGTTTTGGTATGCGAGTTCTCGGGAGCATCTATGGTTAAGTTGATTGAACTTCTCATTTAGCAGAAACCCCTATTTAAACGCTAGGATGGAAGACTATTTCATTTCAACATATCGTGGGTAGGTAGGTGTATACTGGCAAAAAAACTCTTAATTCTCTGTTTTTATAATCCCTGTTATTTAAAACCTACAGTCTAAATAAAAAAAACTCGCTATTAAACATAAAGTTGAATTTACTTTTAAAATCACATAAATACGACATTACAAACTTTTTAGTGCATTTTGCCAGTTGAACGTTGAAAACTTTATAATACTACATCATTAAGTCAAAATTGCATATTTTAGAATTAACGTTTTTTGCTATTACAACCACGATATTAAGAAACTACGTTATTAAATAAGAAGCGTTCGCTTAAAGTTAATTAATAACTCATCGAATAACCTTTGTGATCTTCAAAACCTTTATTGTATACGCGAGTTCACGTACAAATTAATATTCCTACATACATGAAAAAGCTAAAGTAAGAGAGGGTTAAGCTATATCTACATATCATAGTCATTCAGGATAAAGTGCATTTTTTTTAACAAAAACGTGATCATTGACTATTTGATATCTTAGTAGCTTAATATCGCCCTGAAAAAATCCCAAAGCGATTTTAAACTTGGAAGTATAATATGTCGACTTGTTAAAAATGACTAACTGCTTTGGTGTTTATTTTCTTGCCAAGCAAAAGTGACTTAAATGGCCCTCCTGAATATTTTACGTTTAGGTAGTTGGTCACTTTCTCCTGTACGACTACGATGTATGTATATATCGAGAACAGCAAGATAAATCGTATAATCTATTCAAGGTCGCACAATCAAAATGAACAGCGCAGATTACCTCTCTTGAGAAATGAGACCTAAACAAACATAACCCCGCTCAGAAGGGCCTGATGTTCAAATTAACTGCGTTACATCTGGCCACGCCGAGCCGGTTGGATCGTGAAAATTTTACGAGATTCTGTTATTAAATTTTGAACGGAAATTTCGCCGATGTTGCGTGAAGGAATCTAATGGATTTCATAATTGTTCAATAAAACGATTCGTAAAACTCTGTACCATTTTCGATTTATTAATACGTAACGAAAATATTGCGTAAGTTGATTCGGCATTCACATTGTGGTAAAACCTATCTGGTTTTACTTGGTGTAAAGTTTTGAAAAATACTCAAATAATTTTGCTAAAATACGTTGTTTGAAAATGACACGGAATACATCAAAACACGTGTCACAATACATTTGTTTAAATACTGGTATTAACCAATTAAAACTCAAATTAAAAAAAAAAGTATTTCGATTTAAATTTACAAGTTGGTAAGTTGGACACAGTCAAAATTTATCAATAAAATAACTGGTCAAAATATATGCAAGTTAAAAAAAAAAAAATTAAAATCTTTTTTCAGGAGTCTTCCAGTGTGTAAAATATTTAGAGAGAATCTTACACACATTTCGTGAAGGTCTCTACTAAATACAAAAAAAAACTTAACCCTTACTGGTCCAATGTCGAATCTCATTCGACATGGATTTTTTGCTCTTAGGTCCCATTTCGGATATTATTCGACATTTTTTTCATCATAAGTATTATTAATTTATATTACAAGCTTACATTTTTGTCACTCGTGTCTATTACAACAGTATGTGGAGCAGAGGACATTTTTTCCAATTGGAATGTAACTGTCTACCTAGATTTTTTTTAATTTTCGGGACTGGAAAGAGTTAACTTAAAAAACTAACGCAACAGTAGATGGCGCCGAGAACTCACATGTGAAAGAAGGATAAGTACGGTAAATATAAGTAGTACGGTTGTCAATCATGGGTAGAATAATAGACGTTACACGCGTATAATAAAGTGATCACTTGAACCAGCCTAAGACAGGTCGTAAGCCCTGTAAATACCAGCCTTCTGTATTCTTCGTCATCTTTCCTGAGATGTTGAGAACATCACGTGTTTGGATGTTCAAAAATATAATAATTGCAGAATTACAAATGGAAAAAAGTGCTATTTTAAGACAGCCAATAATAGTCGGAAACCCTGTAAACGCTCAAGTATTGTACAATACCTTTCTATAAATTGCTACGTATTGCGATCGATGACTAAGTTATTTTTATAAGGGTATACCGAAAAAGAGAAAAATAACATCTGACCAAACCCAAAAGCGGCATTCGGATGATGAAACCATATTCAAATGCGGTTCTTTGTTGTGAATGAAAATAATTTTAGGTCACAATTCTCTTTTGGGAGGATGAATTGAATCACGCATTAAACTTGGACATTTCTAATTCGGTATCCAAACAAAGAAAATATGACTAACAAACTAACTAACTAACCATCACGCCGCTCACTGCAGGGGTAGGCAGAGAGAATAGAACGTCTTTGCAAACATTCCTCGCCTCTCCCACGTTCATGCATCTCCTCATACACACCCGCCGATTGTTTCGACTCCTAACCTGACCGCTTTCAAGTATTTGGCATACCTGATCGTGCCAAGTTTTCTCGGTCTTCCTCTGCTCCTTTTTCCAAATACATTCGCCTCATAAATTTGTTTTACCGTTTTTTCCTCACTCATTCGTTCTACATGTCCAAACAAAGAAAATGTGAATGAATGTAAAAGCGGCGAAGATTGCTTGCAAAGACAGATTGGTGTAGCGTTCTATTCTTTCTGCCTACCCCTGCGGAGAAGCGGCGGGAAAGTTAGTTAATTAATATGCGATTTAAGTTTTGTTCTGAGATTAATTGGTGGTATTTGATAAAATGTTTGGGATTGGTACTCGATGAAGACCTGATGCTGCCTATATAATGGCAGCATCGCCCCTATTCTCTTAGAATTTTAGTGTTTTTTTTTTAGAAAATATAAATCTGTATTATTACTATCCAAGAGAAGGCTCAGAAAATAATATTTAAAACAAACATGATTTACGAAACGTTTTTTCCCCAAAATTAATAATGTATGATCGTAGCCAGGGGTTAGAAACCTATTCAATTCTAAAGGCCACATTCGTTTATCTGATTTAACTTAAGGCCGCGTTTTTTTGTAAATCACGTTCATCCATCAACCACTTTTCGGGTATTTTTTTTTGATAGCGCAAATCAAAACACGGTACCAAAATAGCTTTTAGGTCGCAGGTTCACCACCCCTGATCGAAGCAGTAAATCTATTAACTACTTTACGAACATTGCAGACACAAACAAACCAAAGTTTTTTAAAAAAAAAAAAATATTTAATAAAGTTACAAGATTTTTAAAAAATAATTTAATTAATTTTCTAGACACTTCTACTTTGACAATCTTAAAATTAGTTACGCTATTCTGTCCAATAAAGAGACTAAGCTCTTAGAGAGGGACTTATACTTATATATTATTATTTTACACATAAAGATATTTTCTTTTTTTAATTGGTTCAAGTCAAAAGGCTGGTTCACCACCCTTGATATAAGCAGTAAATCTTTTCTTATTGACTACTTATCGAATTTTGCAGACACAAACAAACCAAAGCTGATTTTTTTGTACATAAATATAAATATTTTTTTTCATTGGCCGAAGGTTCTCTACCCCTGATCTAGGCTATCAAGTTGACAGTGTCGAAAATTGAAATCTTAACAAGATGTAAATTTCCCCGCGAACGTTCGCTTACATTAGCATCGCCCATTACCATATCAATTTCCACAGAAATGATACATAATGTTTTTACAGTGAATACTTAGAGCTTATTTTCTCATGAGATATGAACAAAAATACGCAGAGACATCTCCTGAACGAGTTCATTAATAGAAGTCGACGAGCCGACAATGGAATCCATCTACTCGCAATTCCAGAAATGTTCATTCACCTTCCTACTACGACACATACGCTTAAGCCGCTTGTACCTACACTACACGGAATTTTACCGTCCGGCAGTCCGGTTTTGAAAAATGAAAGCGACTACACTACGACAGTTTAGCGTGATCGAATTTTCGCGCAACGTGTTCACGCACCGATCAAGAGCACCGATCTGAAGAAAGATGGACAAAAGCACAAGTCAATCATCCGTTTTATATGTTAACTGACGTGCCGGACGGTAAAGTTCCGTGTAATTCTGTGTAGTGCAGAATCGGCCTTAAGGCCCAGTATTCGATAAATCGCTATTTAATTTTCTCTAAAACCAGGTAACATTTTACTTATCGTAGTCATACAGGAGAAAGTGACCAAGTGCATTTTTTTACAAAAACGTGATCATTGACTATTTGATATCTTACTAGCTTAATATTGTATTGTAAGTATAATATATTGACTTGGTAAAAATGACTAACTGCATTGATGTTTATTTTCTTTGCCAAGCAAAAGTGACTTAGATGGCCCTCCTGAACATTTTACGTGTTGTTAGTTGGTCACTTTCTCCTGTAGGACTACGATATTATTTATAGATTAGGCGTTAAGATGTTTTCGAAACGTTAGATTCGTTTTCGAAACGCTAAAACTATATTAAAAATATGTAATTTTCCATTTGTGAAATGAAAAATATTTAGGATTTTCCAATTATTTCAAGGAATAAAGTCGCGTCAGATTGAGATTATCAGATGTCCGCGACGCTAACACAAGGTCCACGACCCGACTCGATCGGCATGTTCGAAAGGTGACATCATGTGACAGTGTGAAACAGTTGTCAATTCAATGCGTCTAATACGCTAACAGATAACTATCTCCATAAATTACAATTCATTTATTTACTTTTTTAAAACATTTTGAGTGTGTCCAAATATTCCAATTATAGGAGGAATTTTCACATTACTTTTTGACATCTCATCAAAGATGAAGAAGAATATGGAAGTCTGGGTATTTACGGGGCTGACGATCGTCATAGGCTGGTTTAAATGATCACTTTACACACGTGTAACATTCACCAATTCTACCCATTATTGACAACCACATTACTTAAATTCTTGGAAGTTCTATATATATATATTTATATGAACCAATTTTGAAACATTGTTCTTATATCGCTAGAACTTCACTAGAGACATCTATTGGTAAGATAAAAAGAAGATTTTTACCAAGCAGAAACTCTTTTTTGGTATGTGAGGTCCGAATCCTGGATTATAATCACACACGTGAGAAACGCCAGAAAATATCATTTTCATTTTTATTATTTATGCTTAAAATTCCATATTCTTCTTCATCTTTGATGAGATGTCAACAAATAATATGAAAATAACTCCTGTAATTGGAGATAATCCAGATTTTGTAAACAAGTATTTGGACACACTCAAAATGTATTTACTTTTTACCCATTGAATGATGGATTATACATATTCGACTGTATGTATCATTTCAAATATTTCGATACGGCAACATTGTCCGATTGGCGATGTTGACCGAGAATATGATAATAATACAAGTCAGGATTCAAGGCATCACCGCGAATGGGACATTCACCTTGCCGCCGCCCACGCCTACCTCATACTACTTTGTAGCGTGTGTAGCATCCAAACGCGATACCGGCCCATCATTATCTTGTATCTACACTTTTTCACACAGCATTATCAAGAAATCTCTCGAATAAATATACTAAAAGATAAAATATGAATACAGCAAATCCCCAAAATAAACAAGTACACAATATTATTTTTTGACATCTCATCAAAGATGAAGAAGAATATGGAAGTCTGGGCATTTACGGGGCTGACGACCGTTAAAGGCTGGTTTATTCTGATCAATAAAAAGCTTCTTTTCATCTCACCAATAGATGTCTCTAGTAAAGTTCTAGTGATTCAAGAACAATGTTTCAAAATTGGTTCATATATATATATAGAACTTCCAAGAATTTGAGTAGTGTGGTTGACAATAATGGGTAGAATTGGTGAATGTTACACGTGTGTAAAGTGATAACTTAAACCAGCCTATGACGGTCGTCAGCCCCGTAAATGCACAGACTTCCATATTCTTCTTCATCTTTGATGAGACGTCAAAAAATAATACAAAAACAATATTCAATTCCACAACAATAACAAAAAAATTGGAAAATCTACATTCATTAGGTGAAAAGCATAATCTTTAATCCGAAAATTAATACATATTTATTCCTTATATATTTTAAAAATATTATAATAACGATAAGTGGGTATGGAAATTGCGACTGAAAGACTTGACATTTTTCACGGAAGAGGAAAACAGTAATTACGGGAGCAATTCTGAGCCGGTAGCCTCTAGCCTGTAATCTCGAGAAATTGAGTATCTCGGTGATTATATTATTCATAGCGCGTCGTTGAAAACATCTCCCAAATATTAAAAAACACCCTCTTGTTTCCGTTTCGATAAATAACTTGACATAAATACGGCGCAATCAAGGGATGCCTTAGAAATAAGTATAGCCACAAACGTAAATTAGAAAAACATATATGATAGAGAATATAAATAAATAAAAAGCAATGGGAGATTTTTAATTATTTCTCTCCGATATTTTAGATCGGGTTTTTCCATATATATATACCCGTCTCTTCGTCAGGACAATAACTACACCAGTATGCGAGCAACACCCACAACACCAAGTTACAAACAGTGCTATGGTGGCGGTGAAGAGTGGCTTGCAATAAGGTGTAGTGATTGTTCTGACG
Organism: Brachycentrus maculatus; assembly: GCF_059751285.1. Taxonomy (NCBI): domain Eukaryota; kingdom Metazoa; phylum Arthropoda; class Insecta; order Trichoptera; family Brachycentridae; genus Brachycentrus; species Brachycentrus maculatus. Next base: position 1,685,112 of record NW_028280819.1, read on the forward strand.
AAGAGACGGGTATCTCTCGAAACCGACAGACTAAGGTTTCAGTGAGCGGATACATACTAACATAACTAACATTTTGTCAAAATATTTAACCACAAAATTAATGCTTTCAATATTGATAATACGTAAATTGCTGTTGAACCTTAGTGACAAACTCAACTAACTATTTTTTATTGGATAAAATATCCTTTGAACATTTTGTTTTCATGTACATTATAAGGGATGAATTTTAAAATTCAAAAGGAAATACTTAAAAGATTTTACAGACTTTTTATGCGTTTGATCGCTTTGAACGTCCGCAGGATTCGGTTTAAATACGAATTGATTATTTGTAGGAAATAACTCAGTCGCTAGGCTGAATGTTACAGAAAATTTACTTCTATTGGTGGACGGATACCATCCGAGATCAAAGGTATGGTTAACAAACGTACCAAACGCTGTAAACGGATTTCGTTTCCATAGTAATAGGTTTCAAGATAAACCATAATATAACTAGTATATTTTATTAAAATTAAACACTCGAATATACCACTTTATCGAGTTTTATTTTTATTTACGACTAGTTTCGAAAACGAAAGTTGTTTTCATCTTCTGGTACAAATTAAAACTAACGAACAAAAATATATTTAGGTGTATATATAGGTTAATAAATATAGGGAGGGGGGTTAAGGAACAAGAAATACATAAAAAAATTAATTCAGATAAAACAATAATTAATAATTTACTGTTTTAAAATACGTCACCGTTATTATCAATGTTTCCTTTTACAAAAATCTTGTAAAAAAGAAAATTGAAGTTCCTATAAGTAGGTATACAGATATCTGAATTCCGTTTGATTTTTTTTATAAACCTAAAAAAATTAGGGGATGACGCAAAATAAGAAACCATCGTAATATACGAACGTAGTGGAAACAAAACTGAGAAGTGGAAGGTATTATTTGATCCTGTCGACCTTTGCCTCGCCAATAAAGTATTCATAGGCTTTTCGAGAAAAACAGGTGAAAGCCCTTTTCCTTAATTTACTCGACTCGACCCAATCGTTGAGATGTTGGTACCTCACGATTCGGGTGCAAAATAATCCAGATTACAAATAACGGTCATTAATTGGTTCGCCTAATTGGGTAATTTGTGGTAATATCTATTCATTATTTATTTAATTCTTGATTTATTTATTTAAACTTCATGTACAGAAAAGAAATAAGTACATTGGCGGGCTTATTGCTAAAAAGCCATATCTAGCAACCAAGCAAAGCCAGACTGGTGATATTGGTCAAAACGTTTGATACCATATTTAAATAATATAATAAAACCCTTATCCGCACCCAAATGGTGCATAGGGCACTGCGTCATGTAAACGCAGTGTTATCTTGATCGTTTACACATGAAGGAAAGGTGATCAGCCCTCCGCTTCAGGTACCAGTCCAGGGTAATATTGAATAAATATTACAGTGAAAAAATCACTTATATTTATTTTACCCCCCCTGGGAATCGAACCCGGGACCTCCAGAACGGTAGCCGAGCGTGCTGACCATTACACTACGGAGGCGGACGGATACCATATATAGCTGTTTGCAATCAGAGGGTAGATAGTACTTGAACATAAAAAAACATTACAAATTGATGATAATGAGGAAGGCAAAGGAAAAAGGGAGTTTAGGGAAGGAGGTAGAGGGAAAACTAGGGGAGGAGGTTTGATGGACAGTTAGGTATCTAATGATAGATAGTAATGTCTCAGACTTTTCTTAAAAGTTATTAGAGAAGGTGCAAGGTGAAGATTTTTTTTGTTGGTATTTACTTAAATATCACTTGGTAAATATCACAATTTCTAAAATTCTATTGTGACACGTGTTTCGATGCATTCCGCATCATACTGGTTTGAAAATGATGCGGAACGCATCGAAACAAGTGCCACATGGATTTTAAGAAATAGTTATTTACGAAGTGATATTTGAGGAATCGGAGGGTACGTATGAGGGGATTCATGAATGTGGAGGAGGCGAAGATTGTTCGCAAAGACAGATTGGTGTGGTCTTCTTTTATCTCTGCCTACCCGTAAAACGGCGTGATGCTTAGTTAGTTTGATAATTTGTCATTTCTAAAAAACAAAAAAAATTGCAGTCAATATTTTAAGACAAGTCGACAATTCCTGTGCTACAAAGATAATGATGTTACAATAGATTAAAAAGAATAGTGATAAACGTCAGGTAAATTATAGAAATTACACGAAAGTGTTTTTACCTACGTATTTTTGTCGGTGTTTATCGGTGTTTTAGAACGTTTGCGACACGTGACAAGTAGATTAGGGCAAAGATGCCAAATCTTTTTTCCACTAGAACATATTTTCAATAGTTTTCTCACAATTGACCCCTAACTCGATTCTAACAAGATTCTCATATAAGGGTCTCCTAAAAAAAAGATATCGCTCACTCCTTTCAAGAACGTCATAAATCAAAAATCGTCAATTTTCAGTTGTGCATGTTCTCGGAATGCCCAGAAAATGAACTATATTCCAGCAAAAGAGGCATATTTTTTACTTAATATTTACCCGCTACGGGGCAGAAAGTGTTGTTTTTGCATTTTGAAGAAAACGTATTGTTTAATTATTCTTTTGAAATATACTAAATATTTTTTAAATGGAGAAAAAACCTTCAGGTTTTCCATAAAAAGATGTGTAAAAAGTTCAGTAAGTGGCTTGATATTTATTTTTAATACATTGTAATATATTTTTTAACTGAAAAAACAATCTACTGAAAAATCAATTTTTTGATAATATGACGTTGTTGAAAAGAGTGAGCGATATGTGAACTCATTCGGGATGAATCTCACCTATGTTCAAACTGAAAAAATCTCAATAAATACTTCAGCAATATCTCAATTGATGGCGCTACAATTAGATATATTTACAAACGAATCGAAAATCGCACCGACATGTGAAGGTCTTGAGACCATTGCATATATATACAGGTGTCAAGAATTAACGCAATATGGATGTTCAATAATGGGCAGAATGGTGAACGTCACAAAGTGTATAAAGTGATCGCTTAAGCCAGCTTAATGCTAGGTCGTAAGCCCCGGGACGCTTAGACTTCTATCTTCATTAATCAGATTTTTTCTAAAAACACCGTTTTTGCATTGAAAAAACAAGTTTTTCTTCGAAACAATTATATGGTTTTGATAAGAAAAGAGTAATTGAAAGGGAAGGAGTTTTCAAAAATATATAAAAATATTTTTTTTCTATATACTTATATTCTAAAAAACAAAAAAATATCTAATAAACATTCTTCGGGCGTGGACTGACATGTGACCTCCCCGAGTAAATTTTGTGTTAGCGAATATTTCTTTAAACACAACATCATTCAAATGAGTGCCACGGCTGGCCCTTAACTAATTTTCTCCAAATTGGCGATTATAAATTTTGCTACGCGACCGACAGTTTGGGAATCCTTGGTATGAGTTCAGACAGCTTAATCTATTTATCCATTTTGACAGAGAGGCAACCTGATAAGCCGCGGACGGGGTGACAGCTAACTGCGCCTCGCCACACCCACACATGCTAATTTGCCATTACAAAAAATACTCTACAAGACTCGCACGTTAAGGGTATACTCTCAAATATACAAAGTCAGTACGCGACCGGTTGCGCGAGAAGCCAGACATTCTTCCTTTTTTTATTTATTTCATCATTTCTTAAATAAACATGTACATATAATTTTATAATTTATTTACAACATTTTTAGTGTGTCCAAATACTTGTTCACAAAATCTAGATTATCTCCAATTACAGGAGTTATTTTCATAATATTTTAAATAGATGTCTCTAGTAAAGTTCTAGTGATTCAAGAACAAGGTTTCTAAATTGGTTCATATATATAGAACTTCCAAGAATTTGAATAGTGTGGTTGTCAATAATGGGTAGAATTGGTGAATGTTACACGTGTGTAAAGTGAACACTTAAACCAGCCTATGACGGTCGTCATCCCCGTAAATGCCCAGACTTCCATATTCTTCTTCATCTTTGATGAGATGTCAAAAAATAATATTATTATTTATGGTATTGATTCGGCATTAATTTTACATATAATTTAGCCGAAATACTCACATGCCAAATGACATGCTTATATAACAAAAAGTAATTGAAAGTTAATAATTGATTACAATTTTAATACAATACAATTAATGAAAGCGTTCTTCTTCTTTTTTATGAAAGCAAGAAGAAGGGCAGAATGGTGAACGTTACACAAGTGTATAAAGTGATCGCTTAAGCCAACTGAATGACAGGACATAAGCCCTGGGATGCTCCATCTTTTTTCACAAAAAAGGGAACGATACATGTTTCATTTCAAGTTGAGACACCTTTAAAATTGACATCTTATCCGTAGTATGAATAATCCCAAGTCCGATTTAATTAATAATATTAATGTCGAGTTTAAACTCGAAACAAAGTGATTGACTTCACTTTACTTCACTAGAGACATCTATGGTCAAATTATAAGCTTAAATTAAAAATTAAAATAATATTTTATAGCGTTTTCAAGTACATGAATACATATTTTTTTGTTTTGAATATTGAAAGCATTAACTTTGTGGATCATATTGATATATTATTTCGAGAAATAAAAATACTTTGTGTTCTGATCCACTCACATTTTTATTAACCAACTAGTTTCGGCAACAACCTGTTGCCCTCTTCAGGGTTTCAAATCAATTCAGTAATAAATGAAACCCTGAAGAGGGCAACAGGTTGTTGCCGAAACTAGTTGGTTAATAAAAATGTGAGTGGATCAGAACACAAAGTATTTTTATTTCTCGAAATAATACATATATTTTTTTTAATTTAAGTTTTACTCGATGAATTCTACATCATTGTTTGAAAATGATGCGGAATTAATCGAAGCACGTGTCACAGTAGATTTTAAGAAATAGTGGTATTTTCTACGTACAACTTGAATTAAAAATGGATAGATTTTACCACAAAGTGACTGCCGAATCAATTAATGAAAATATGTGAATATAATCCAGGATTCGGACCTCACATACAAATAAAAGAGTTTCTGCTTGTTAAAAAAGGAGCTTCGCTCATCCTACCAATATTGAAAATCTTTGGGATTAGAATATAAAATAAGGAGTTCAGAAATGACCGACGATCGTTATCAATTCGTAATATTTACCTTATCTCGTGCGACACTCGAGTTATGTTATCTAGTCGAGTCGTACGATAGCAAGATCGTGCAATGAATGTACATACTCGTACTCGATGGGCGGCGTTCACCTGAAGTATTTACCAATATTATTTGTGTTTATTCTGTAAAATCCATGCACACAAAAATATACAAATAAATGCAGACAGCTCTGTTGAACCACTCAAATGGCACGCTTATTTTCAAGGGTCGAATTCAAACAATTTTTATACGTTAAAAAAAATCTGTTGTGATATAAGGAAAGAATGCAAGGCTGAGATAAGCATTATCGATGATGTTGTTATGTTGCTGGCAGTGCCTAAATGGAGTCCTGGTTCCAACCCGTCATGCGTGGAAATGAAGAATGGAGTCGGCAGTAAAATGATGAAAGTATACTGAATGCAGTCGAAATGCGATCTCTCAGTGCGGCAAAACGATGTATGATAGATGTTCGAATGGTGATATTAGGAAAGAATGCAAGGCTGAGATAAATATTATCAATAAAATTACGAAAGGTGTGTTGAGATGGTTTGGGCATATGAATCGAACGAGTGAAGAAAGAATAGAATAAAAATAAACAAATTTACGAAGCGAATGTGGTCGGCAATAGAAGCAGTGGGAAACCGAGGAAAACTTGGCATGATCAAATATTTCAAGTACTTGGGCGTGGTCAGGTTAGGAGTCAAAACATTCGGCGGGCATGTATGAGGAGATGCATGAACGTGGAAGAGGCGAAAACAGTTTGTGCACTCCATATACTCCACATAGGAAAGCGAGGTAAAAAATATTTATATGATTTGAATAATAATAAAACCCTTATCCGGACCCCAATGGTGCATAGGGCACTACTTCATATAAACGCAGTGTTTTCTTTATCTTTTACACATAAAGGAAAGGTAATCAGCCTTCCACTTCAGGTACCAGTCCAGGGTAATATTGAATATATATGACAGTGAAAAAATCACTTATATTTATTTGATATACAATTTTATATGATTTTAATAAACAATTAATTACATATGTATTGTATTATTATTTTAATAAGGAGACATGATTGATTAGCGTGCACAAAACTCACAACCTGTAACATCAGTAATGGAAATACACACCTTATAATAAGTTTGTACATAACGATACAATTATCTAACTATCATAATAGCGATGTTTTAAGATAATGGACAGAAGGAGAATAACACGTTTCAAGTACCTACAAACTAATCAGCTATGGTACATAGAGTGATGCCTCGCATAACGAACGCTGCGCACAACGAACATGCAACATGCATCATTTCATTTCACACAATCATGCATCTCCTCGTACATATCCGCCGATTGCCTGACTGTTTTCAAGTATTTGATCATGACGAGTTTTCATCGGTCTTTCTCCGCTCCTTTTTCCAACTACATTCAGCTCATAAATTTGTTTTCCGTTATTTCTTCATTCATTGTGGATGAGTATCATCGTTGAACAACAAACTAGACAAAAATATCGAAATCTTTTAGTACACAACCATGAAAATGCCGTAACTAGGCGAAACAATTGTCACAATATTAATTTTTTGTGTTTTTGTTAATAAAATACAACTTAGTACTACAACTTAGACTCAAAAAATCTGTTTTTGATTTAAAATTAAAAGGCTTATTATAATTTAGTCGCTGACGTGAAAAAATTTGGCCCGCGTGCCTTTGCCTTTGCGGGGCGATGGTGTGAAATGCTCTTATATCAGAAATTAGAAACAGTGAGTGTGAAATGATTTTCAGAAAAAAATAAAAACTCATTTGTTTGCTAAATCATTTCCACTATCTCCTTTTCCCAATTCAATCACAGCGCAGCGCCCTTGAGGTAGTTAGTATTTTACAAAAATGGCGCTTTGTAAATTATCCAAATTTATTATTATTAAGGAAGCTAAACAGTTTCTCTCGTTTTCGCGTTCCTGTAGCGACTGGGACCATTCCCATTTTTATAAATGAATCCCTGAGGATCGCTCCAGAGTAATTAGAAAAGTTCTGAAAGGACAGCGGCACGTAATCAAGTTAAAAACTACGTAACCTGAATTACGTGTCTGCTTACTAACTGCTTAACAACGTGTGCAAAACACAACGTAAATGAAGTGTTAGAAAATACGATGCACATTTGAAAATAACACGTGGAAATGCAAGTCGTAATACAACGAACTAAATTCGGTTAACAAAATTTTGTGTGTGTCCAAATACTGGATTATCTCCAATTAGGAGTTATTTTTTACATTATTTTTGACAACTCACCATATATGAAGAAGAATATGGGAGTCTGGGCATTTGCAGGACTTACGACCATCATAGGCTGACTTAAATGATAACATTTATCAGTTCTACCCGTGATTGACAACCAAACTACTCAAAGTATTGAAACTTTAAGATATATTCAATATTTCTAGAAGTTTCAAGAATTTGAGTAGTGTTGTTGTCAATCATGGGTAGAATTAGTGAATGTTACACGTCTGATCAGTCCTGTAAACGCCCAGACTTCCATTTCTTCTTCATCTATGTTGATATGTCAAAAATAATGTGAATTCGGTTCAGTAAAACTTTAGTGCTCAAGATGCACCAACAAATTGAATCTTAATTTTAAGTATCTCAACGTGATATGATATCAAACGATAGAAAATAAAATTATACAAATAAAACACTTTTAGAAAACCACATTTTTAACCTTATTCATGTAAACACGGCTAGTTTAGAGAACTATCTTCTTCTTCCTGGCTCCATCCCAACTCATCATCTTTGTAGACTGTTGGGGTCAGCACTCCTCGTCCTCAGGTTGTAGGTCCTTCTATCATGGACGTCACCTAGGCCTTCGAAACATGTTATATTTATTTGATCTTCCTCTAGATGTCTTTCGAGGAAGATCCATGACGATTGCCTGGTTCACAATATGTTCAGGTTCTCTGCGTTCTATGGGCACACAGCATATCAATTTTCTCGAACTATTGATATGTTAAAATCCAAACTATTCGTAAGAACTTCTCTCGTTCTCGAAACTAGTCTTGTTTACACTGAGAATCTCAAAAAAGCGATATTATTCCAGTGTTTTATGTTTGTTTTATACTTGTAAGATTACGTATCTACATGATCTGCAACTTACAAACAAGGTATACTATGAATTCCTGGTTACCGGGACTGTAAAAAACATTTTTTAATTACTTACCATTTCTGGAAACGTCGAGCTCTACAAGATTCTCAAAATTTTGTATATCGGATGGGAGGCGGTGGATTTCGTTATCACTGAGACCCAACTTCCTCAGTCGATGGAGACGAAAAAAATTCTAGAAATGAAATTTTTAAAAACATATTAGAATAAATGATTAGGTCAGCAGGAGTCTAGGTGAGGACCTATCCAACACCGGATCCGTGTTAGTTCGTAAGGAACTCTCACGAGAGGTGATATCATGCATGATAAAAATAGTGAAGAGAGACATTGGTACCATAAACCAAGCTGGGACATAAAATGCCAAACCCTCTTAGTGGAACGGAAGGCCTGTTGACGACAGTCAATAGTCCGGCTTCTCCTGAGGAGTTTTACGTGGTTTCCTCCCAGCAATGAGCGAATGCTGACAAGTTCCTGATTTGGCCCACACAAGATTTTCCCTCCTGTTCCCAACACAGATTAAAATATTATAAAACATAATTTTAGCTAGAATAAACAATACTCCACTTGATGATCTATAAACCTTTTACATAATAAGCAAGGTAAATGATAAATGATAAATGTAACTCCCATCTAGAAAAAAAACAAAGGAGGTTTGGATGATTTTTTAATACATCACGAAAAACAATTTTCATTTAATGTTTTTTTTATCACGATCCATACAAAAGCTTATATCAAAAGATCTCATCGTCTTTCACACTTTCACATTAATATCTGAATTTAAAACTCATTAGCGTCTGTTGTATACGGCCGAGTACCACTTTTCAAAGAATGATTTGATGTTAAATAAAAAACAATAAAAAGTGTGCAGTGGCGTGTACAATGCTCGGTAATGGGTTAAAAAAAATAAGCCATTTTTCGACCATCGCCCAATTTTGATCATTCGAGTCGATAGGTGAATTTTAGTATATGCCCTCTGATATATTTTTACACAAATTTTTGACACGAAATTCCAGATTTTTAATGACATGGTCCTGTTGAGTCTTACTTGGTCGTCTTCCCCTATTTTTTAAAATTATTTCATCATACACATAATCACAAATTACAGTAATGACCCACACTGAGTTTTTCCACTTTTCCACACCTAGGACACATTTTAAAATATTTATTTATAAAATTACATGAAAGAAAATTCGGACATGCAATCAAATACGACGTGACTGAAATGTGCGATCTATATCAAATGTATCCACTTCCATTACCCATTTATAAATAGCTCTTTCGTATTTAGTTTATATTTTTAACGACTTAATGAATAATGGAAGCAGGTTGTACAATTTAATTGTATAACAATAAAAGTTCTTTTGAGTAAAAGAGGTATGTGATATGGTTTTGTTTTATGTGTTTCTGTGTTTTGGACGTTGTAGTTCTTTTTCATTACCATAAAGTGTGGTAATAATCTTTGCTGGGTGGTGTTTTCTTCTGTTATGTGATAGTAATTTTTTAATACATATGTAAGGATTGTTTTAGCACATAGTTATAAGTGTGTGAACAGTTCTATGGTAGTGAAATGTAGTAAGTTTGTTAGCCGGTGTAGTGTTTGTCCTGACGAAGAGACGGGTACGTCTCGCATCCGGTAGACTAAAATCTCGGTGAGATTTTTAAAATCTCGGTGAGTTATATACCAGCATAGTTTTGTAGAAATTACTAACCACAGAGTAAATGTTATAAATATTTAAATAGGGGGGAAGGAGTCAAGGTAATCTGTACAGCTTTATATTGAATCAAATAAATGAAAGTGGCCTTCAGAAATAAAAAAAGGTTCCCCATTCCTGACCTAGAACTTCTGTATCGGGAATGTGGCGGGAAGCTTTCAATACGCACGTAATGGTACATAGGCCACTGCGTCAGAGTGATGCAGTGTCTTCTTGAATTTTAACAAGACAGAGAAAAGTGTGTCTTCTTTGACGTAAATTCACGATTATTGTGTGCCAGTAAGACTATTTTTGGTACCCGGTTGATAATCGAACCCGGAACATAATACGTATCAGTCCATTTTTTTAAATAATTAAGGTAAGAAGAGTTCAAAGGCAGCAAATACAAAAATAGACAGTAAAATTATTCAAAATAGTCGATCATGCACACCAAATAGATATTATCCACCGTTACTTGCACAGAATGTATTAAAATAATATTCTATCAATAAAAACACTATCGTATTTGTTCAAATTAATCGTAAAAATTGTGTCCGAACTGTAACTTAAAGCTGTTTTTAAATATTTTTCAAATAAACAAAGACGATCATTTAAAATGAAAGTTAACGATAAACAAGCATTGATTCACTCTGTATTCCAATATTTTGTATGGTTGGAGTTTAATCAAATATAATAGATACTGAATAAACAGTTTACAGTGTGGTAGCTTCGTAATTTGGCAGGAATTTGGAGAACACAAAACAAGAGGCGCAACAATCGTTGACGTTTACACCTGACGGCATGAATACGCCCACATTCCTGCATCTCCAGGCTCGTAGATATAGGTGGTACAAACCCAAACATGTTCAATTATTACCTTTGGTAAATCTCTTATGTGATTGGCATCTAATAAAAGTTCTTCCAAACTGCGGGAATATCGCAAGATGTCTTCTGGGACAGTAGGCAAGGAGCAATGCCGCTTGTCAACATACTCCACCTGCCTATTGCAGCCTTTAAACAGGGGTATGCAACGAAACATTGTGTTCACTACACTTTAAAAGCACTGCACATAACTATTTCACCAGAACAGAACACATTTTAAATCAAAACACCACATAAAATCTAAATTTCGTTAAAAACGTACCGCCGGACACGAACTACACACACTCACCGCTCGACTAAAAACCATAGACTGACCATAGAAAAAGTAGATGCCAGGTAGATGCTTAATTTGTGGTGATTGACGTCATGATCATTGATGAGCAACTACCTCAGATAAAAAAAAAGATGTGTTTAGTTATAAATTGGCAACATTTAAGCATAGACAAATTTATATTAGGTTTGACGTTTACTGTTTTGACGTTTCTTCCTTGGGTTTTATTTGTAGTCAACTGTAAACACATTCAATATCGATTACTTAATAAAAGATATACAATTTTCTTAATTACATCATATACATTCTGTTAATAAAAAATCCTAAATGCCGACTAGAAATTATTCTGTGGGGTTTATTGGTGGTGGAAACATGGCAAAAGCCATCGGTGAAGTAATCATCAAGAAAGGTATTCCTTTTAGTTGTCTTCTCAATTATTTGATGTATTGAAACGGAAATCACACATCTGTCGCTTAAGACGGAAGGCTTTCGTCCCGTTTATCTTTTAAAAATTATAGCTGTATTTTATTTACAACATTTTGAGTGTGTTCAAATACTAATTCACAAAATCTGGATTATCTCAATAAAAAGCTTCTTTTCATCTCACCAATAGATGTCTCTAGTGAAGTTCTAGTAATTCAAGAACAATGTTTCAAAATTGGTTCATCTTTATAGAACTTGAGTAGTGTGGTTGTCAATAATGGGTAGAATTGGTGAATGTTACACGTGTGTAAAGTGATCACTTAAACCAGCCTATGACGGTCGTTAGCCCCCTAAATGCCCAGACTTCCATATTCTTCTTCATCTTTGATGAGATGTCAAAAAATAATATGCATTTTATTTGTTCAGCTCGGGGAAAGGGAAATATTTGAACTTTTACGAAACCGTTTTTTGCAACATAAAATACATGACATTATTATCTTTTGTTTTGAAGCTACAAATTAGTAATAAACTTTTCTCTTCAGGTCTATTTCAATCTTCCCAGGTCTGGGTGTCCGGACCACATATAGAAAATCTGCAATTTTGGAAAGATCTCGGAGCAAATGCCACCACTAAGAATGGGGAAGTGATTGCAAAATGTGACGTTGTCTTCATTGCTGTCAAACCACATCTTTTAAATGATGCTGTCGAAGGAGCTTTACAAACTCTACCAGTCACATGTAATTCTTCAAACAAATTATTTGTCTCAATTTTGGCAGGAACAAGCATACAGACACTGAAAGAGGTAGAAATTATTAAATTATTGTAAATTATACATTTTAGTCCGCCTCCGTAGTGTAATGGTCAGCACGCTCGGCTACCATTCTGGAGGTCCCGGGTTCGATTCCCAAGGGGGGTAAAATAAATATAAGTGATTTTTTCACTGTCATATTTATTCAATATTACCCTGGACTGGTACCTGAAGCGGAGGGCTGATCACCTTTCCTTCATGTATAAATGATCAAGATAACACTGCGTTTATATGACGTAGTGCCCTATGCACCATTGGGGTGCGGATAAGGGTTTTATTTATATTTTTATATATTATACATTAAATTTTTATCTATACATATAATATACACAATATTTTTTTGTCCCCCTCCGTAGTATTAAGTGTAGTGTAAGTGTAGTGGTCAGCACGCTTGGCTATCGTACTGGAGGTCCCAGGGGGGGTTCAAATAAATATAAGTGATTTTAAGTCTAATATTTACTCAATATTACGCTGGACCCGAAGCGGAGAGCTGATCACCTTTCCTTAATGTGTAAATAACACTGCATTTATATGATGCAGTGCCCTATGCACCATCAAGTCCGGATAAGGGTTTGAAGAGTGATCAGATTTGCCTAGAAGTGTCATACATATAATTGTAAAACGCGTTGTATGATAGATGTTCGAATGGAATAAGGAAAGAATGTAAGGCTGAGATAAGCATTATCTATAAAATTAAGAAATGTGTTTTGAGATAGTTTAGGCATGTGAATCGAAAGAAGTGAAGAGAGAATATTAAAACGACTTTATGAGAAAAATGTGGTTGGTAATAGAATCAGAGGAAGACAGTGGAAAACTTGATAAAATCAAGTTTTTCAAATAGTTGTAGTGGTCATGTCAGGAGTCGGAATATTCAACAGGTATGTATGAGGAGATGCATGAATGTGGAAAAGGGAGAAAATTATTTGCAAATACAGATTGGTATGGTGTTGAATTTTCTCTGCCTAGCCCCGCGGCTAAGCGGCGAGGTGCTTAGTTGGTTTTCTATATTAATATATATTTGCGTAAATATATTCTTTCAAGGTCCTTGCAGTATTCAAAAATTCCCGTGTTATCCGTACAATGCCAAATACACCAATGACATTGGGCGTCGGAGCCACAGTCTACTCTCCGGATGCGAGTGCCACGGAAGAAGATTGCAAGGTAGTGGAGGACATTCTCGGCTGTGCAGGAATTTACCAGAGGGTGCCTGAAAACCTGATCAACGCAGCTGGGGGTCTCTCTGGCAGTGGACCAGCTTTTGTAAGATATTAAAAATTATTATTATATACACTCAAAGCCTTGTGCTATCAAAGTATCACATAGATTTTATTTATTTTTATTTATTGACTTGGCGTTTAATTTGTAGAACTCCATTTTAATTTATGTATTAATTTTAAATTTTAAATCAAACACAGATTTTTTGAGTCTACTCAGTTGTATTTTATTAACAAAAAACACATAAAAATTATATTGTGACAATTGTTTCGCCTTGTTAGGGCATTATCAAACGAATGTGAAGATCAAATGGACTACGGTCCTTATGTAGCTATACAATTCTATGTGACAGTTTTAACATGTGCAGTAATAATTTATGGGAGACAACAGTCGCTAATGGGGGATGTAGGTATGTACCCTTATATTTGTTTTCTGGGAAGGGAAGAATTTATTGACATGGCCATATTTTAGAGATTTTAATACAATTGTTGGTAATATTATTTTCAAGAATTTTTATATGTAGATGTAATTATTAGTTTATCAATAACGCATCATGCAAGCGTTTACATAGAGAGAGATGATGTACAGTAATAGTCTATTTAAATACATTTAGCAATAGTGAAGACCTAAGGTTAGTTTGTTCATTAAGTAGTGGGGGATGTAGGTATGTACCCTTATATTTATTTTCGGGGAAGGGAGAATTTATTGACATGGCAATTTTTATTTTTATTTTAAGAAAGAATTCATGTATGTAGATATAATTAATTACATATGTAGATATAATTATTACTGTCCATTTGATCTTCACATTCGTTTGATAATGCCCTAACAAGGCGAAACAATTGTCACAATATAATTTTTATGGGTTTTTGTTAATAAAATACAACTGAGTAGACTCAAAAAATCTGTGTTTGATTTAAAATTTAAAATTAATACATAAATTTAAAATTAATACATATATCACATAGATATTCGTAATAACTATTTACAAATGTAGAGATTATTATTATTTTTTTATAATTTTCTTTTTCTTTTTCAAAGTTACGGGCTTCATTGTAGGATAGGTATTAACAGTGTACTTCAACCTGAAAATGACCTCTGTAATCAGGTCAAAATATCATAGAAGAAAAATAAAATTAGACAAAATTATCACAAAAACATCTGTTTTATTTATTGTTTCGGCATTGACTTTGTGGTAAGACATGGTGAAATGAGAACACTTGTTTTTTTACCACTTGAGTTATATGTATTTTAACATCTAGTTTCGAAAGCTACAGATGCTTCGATCTTTGGGTCTTAAACTGTGTTTATGAAGATGGAAGCATCTGTAGCTTCCGAAACTAGATGTTAAAATAAATGAAGCTCAAGTGGTAAAAAACAAGTGTTCTCATTTACAATTAAAACATCTCTGCATGATATGTAGTCAAACATTTTGACAAAATGTTAGAATTGAACATTTTAATATCCTTCTTCTTCTTCCTTCTTATATACCCAAGGATGTCTGTTCCGTTATCCTACTCTTGTGATGTAGACTGGCAGCTGTCACGCTATCGCTTTGGAGGTTTTTCTGGTGGTCTTCTACCGTCTGGGTTTTCTTAAAGAGCAATTCGAGCCAGTCTATTTTCTTGAATTCTACTGACCTGGCCATTCCAGAATCTTCTTCACAGTCTTCCCCATCAGACTTAATCCTCTGTACTACACATATTCTGAATTTCCGTGTTCCTTATTTGGTCTCTTCTTATTATCAATTTAAAACAAATTAAAACGCTCATTACACCAAGAACATACCACAATTCATATAAAGTTTCACTAAGATTCTTTAGATCTTGAGATATTTGATTATATTACAGATATACTTGATGATCGAAGCTTTATCTGACGGCGGAGTGAAGCAAGGGCTACCGAGAGCGATGGCGACACGGTTCGCCGCCCAAACTGTGTTAGGGGCCGCTCAGATGGTTCTGGAGACTGGCAAACATCCGGGACAGCTGAAGGATGAAGTGTGTTCTCCCGGGGGCACAACTATCTGTGGAATACACGAGCTGGAGAAAGGCGGCGTTAGGTGAGAACTTACCATAACCTTTATCTACCGTTAGGTCTAATTCCTTAAAAGTTTTAGATGAAGAAAAGCGGTTGACGCTTCCTTTTATAAATAATTGCTATTTGTCGTATGATGTTGCGTGATTTGTTATTTAACTCACTTACGGGAAACGCTTAAAAGCGTCTTTTATATACTGTTGCTAGAGAGCAGGAAACGCTTATAAGCGTTCTATTTGCTTACTTTTGGTAGAGCGCGAGAGACGGCAAAAAAAACATTGTAAAGATGGGAATTACGTTTGCTGTTACTTGTGATTAGTATACTGAGGGTCGGGCGGCAGACTATCCGAGTATAATTAGGGTTGGGGTTGATGAAAAAATCGCCCAATAACAATGTGTTAATTGTAATTGCAAATAGAGAATATTCAATCGGTCTTGAAAGCAGTGTACCAGCAACCATCATGTTGAATAGGTTTGTTTACTGCTCTCATTAGCTGCTTTAAGGGACTGGATCTTTAGCCTACCAAGTTTTAAAACTTAAGTAATTTTAATAATAATAAATAATAAATTTGGATAACTTACATAGTGCCATTTTCGTAAAATAATACCTCAAGGGCGCTTCACTGTGAATGAATTTGGGAAAATATTATGGTGGAAATGATTTAGCAAACAAATGTGTTTTTAGTCTTTTTCTAAAGATCATATCACTCTCACTATTTCTAACCATTGGTGGAAGAGCATTCCACGCCGTCGGTCCTGCAACAGCAAAGGTGCGCTTGCCAAATTTAGTGCGTTGGTTGCGAGCTGGTAAGATCACTTTGCCCATTACAGATGTTGTAGCCGATCGAAGCGTGAGACGTCTATCAACCAATTCATCTGGAATACACAGCTCCTTAAGATACTCTGGAGCCATATTGTGTATTGATTTATAGATGAGTAGGCAGAGATTCTACTCAACTTTTTCGGAAAAGCGTAACCAGTGGAGTTTGTGAAGTAGTGGGGTGATGTGACTGAATTTAGAAATCCCAAAAATCAGTCTCGCTGCTGCGTTTAACGCTGATTGCAGTCGAGTCATTTTATTGTTTGGTAGACCCGTGTATATACCGTTACAATAATTGAGTTTTGTGATTAATTTTTGTAAAAATAACAAATTTCAAATGTTATACAATAATCTTTTGCTTATCATGTCATTTCACACAAATAATTATATTACTATCTAATATTTCTTTATTTTACAGAGCATCATTCATAAATGCAATTCAGGCAGCTGTGCAAAAGTCCAATGAGATGGGACAGAAAAAATAAATGTGATACTTTTAAGGATGAAAATATATTGTGCTCAGGTGTACGATACCGCAAATGAGACAATCTTTTTTCGATCTGATGAACATTAGTAGTCATTAGTTTCTACCACAGCCTTTATGTAAAATTACAGTATTTTTTTGTTCTCTGTAGTGGACACCGAAGGACGAAACAATATCTTGAACATTGTATTATTTTTTCAGTATTTTTTTTGTGAATCTCAATGAGTTCCTAAATCTTTGAAGTTTTATTGAATCTCTCTTGAACTGAATCTCTCCCATATTGTATTGTTATGATATTTTTATTTTATTTTTAATTTGTTAGATATGAATTATACATATTGATTTTTTTGATAATATCCATGACCCATTTATTCTATACATTTGATTTATAGATTTGTTAATTTTTATTTCTGAATATAAGTACTGAGGCCCATAATTTATGAAATTATAAACTTGTTTTTAAATACTAATGCTCTGAAAAACACATTGAATTTAATTTTAAAATGTGTTTCGCTGTTAAAATATTATTTGAAATATATTTTTACTGTTGAAACTGCCATACTTTTAACTGTATTTTTTTTAACGCAAGCATTGTTGTATTAAATGTATTATTTTCTTGACTTTATTGCAAGATTTTTTGTGAGAATAAGGGTTATTTCACACTTATAGCCTTGGCACTATATGACTATTACCTGAACTCTTTTTATGGAGTTCCACACACAAATCCGTAATTATCAACGCCTCATAACCCGCTTTCAAATTGGAATGATTCGAGGCAATGGTGATACGATGGTGAGGCAATTAGCTTACCTTAATTCAATATTCTTTTATTTATTTTTCGTTACTTGAAGTTTACTTAAAAGTATAAAGTCTATTCACTTTTTTAGTAAGTATTATGAAAATTACCATGTGAAAATTTGGTAATTTCAAAACATAACATGATTATGTCAAGGTGTATAGAATCCCTTTAAACCAATAGCTAGATATAAGTAGCTGATATAAATCAAATGCAAAGTTGACAATAATTACTGGTTGCTACATCGGTTGTAATTATGATCCCATAAATGTTTTTGATCTGATAGTTGCTATATAAAATGTTATATTATTAAAAATGTGAAACACATTGTTACTGTTTTTAAATATTTAAATAATAAATCACATATAAAAATTTAAAAAAAACCTTTTTAAAGTTTGATGTCCATTTTTAACACAAATTATTTGAAGTTGTTTGACCATATCATTAGTATAATGAACTCTAGAGTGATTTATGACTCAAGAATGGGGTAAATGCCACAAGATGAAATGGACCGCTGGGTTGTTGGAAGAATGATCCATGACTTTGCGCACAGAGGCACGTTGAAGGAGGCAAGATCGAAGATTCAGAGATGAGTTTGAATCAATTGGCGCAATGAAGGTTTTCTGCGAAGATTTGATTTTTGGTCACCTTTACTTTAAAATAAGTAACCCGGTATATTCAAACTGCCTGTTTATTGTAACATACCAATCGTAGACATTTACGTGTTATAAGTAACTTGCAGGATCAAGATCGTATCAGATCACTATGATGCAATACGCTATGATGAATATACATTTATAGGAAGCCTTTCAACTACATACAAATGTCTTAATATTGAGAACAGGCGTATAATTAATTTCATTTGTCTATTCCGACTCTAATTTGGGGCGATCGGAAATTAAAATGAGTCTGAGCTCTTAGTACAAGCATATGAGTAACCAAGCAGCTATGAGTCATTCTCATAATATATTATGAATATTAAAAGCATTGTTAACTTTGTGGTGTAGTAATATAACACTCTCCTTATCATTCATCATTCACTTTGTGAAATACCACTTTAAAAAAAAACACTACTTCAATCTCATCAAGTCTGACAAAATAAACCTCAGTCTTTGTTTCCAGCAATATTTAAACTAGAAAATACCAAATAAAACAATCAAGTTTAAAAAAAAACCTTTTATCCATATTTATTGCATTCATATGTACAAAATGTTCAATATTCATTCATATAAAAACATTTTAATTAAATACAAATATGTGTTATTTCTCTCATGAAGTCTGCGGAGTGTATTCTACACATCTCGAGGGATCTGTAGGAAAGTATTCTTGACATTTGGTCATCAGTCGCTTCAGTGCCTGGATGTATTTGCGTTGAGTTTCATCGTTCATCACGTGTGCCACATTCTTTGAGAAAATTTTCTCTCTTCCCGTTCTTGCGTGGATACCCACCATAGTCACTCCGATTGGCCACGGAGCATTACCGATTGCCATTTGTAAGTAGGCATCGCTCGCCTAGAAAATCGAAGAAAAAAAATCATATAAGAAACTTATTGCCAAACATTTGAAACCTCATTTTCTAACTGTCTTATCTCAACCCAGAACCACACTTTTACGGATTACCACTTTTCGTGTGGCGCTTGCACAATTTCATGTACAGATCAATTATTGAAATTATTATCAGTCTATTATAGGTGTCTTAACTTGAGATGAAACATTTATCATTTTTTATATTTTTTTAATCCGGTGTCTGATAGAATAAATAATTATGACGCAATAGTTCACAACTTGACCTATGACCCCAAGCGCAGGGCAGGGGTGTTTGCGAGGAATGTTTACATAGACTCAACCCCTTATGAGATTGACACACAAAGGAGATGACACGCTTGTGCTTGTAATGTCATAGCGACCTGTATATGTAATAAACTTACTGCATTGTAATTACGAGTTATTATTACCAATACCTTAGACATGAAATTAAATGTAAAGAATATTGTGAATTTGTTTATTTTAACAGCTTTAGGCTAGTTAATCAAGACGAGGTACCTGTCATGCAACAATTATGCTAGGGAAAATTTAAGTTTAAAAAATTTACCATGATGTAATTTCTGTTGAGGAGATGTCTGGTGATTTCGCACAAACTGTCGCTGATATCCTCGGGAAGTGATTTGTTCCTCAGTTTCCTCAGCAGTGGCTTCAGGTAAACTTGCGTCTGGGTGAATGTAGCCCGGGTCATCTTGTGCCTTGTGGCCATCTTTTCAACACCGCTTGCTGAGTTCAGTTGGGTGCCCCAGAGCTTCAGGAGGAACTGCAAGGGTAATTTAAAAAAAATGGTTTTTCAATTTCTTTGTGACAGAAAAAATTTGCTTCAAGAGTTTATTTTCAAAGTACCTTTTTACTATTAATGTAATGTAGCATCTGCATGACAGTACAGTTAAGCAGAACGCATTCACCGCATTATTTTTTTCTTTTTGTAGATACAAGTACGTACTTACTTAGTTTTCTTTGTGTGTAGCATTTTAGTGTACCTCATGTTTATACTCACTTTGAGACAAATGAGTATAAACACAAGTCCTCGATGGGACTAAAGCTGAGTTTACACTCGCAAATCTGTATTCATATATGAAATTTAATTTTCCTTTTGTAATTTTTTTATACATAACACATTGACATAAAATATTGTTTCAAGACTGTAAGGGTATACATTCAATTACACAATGATATTTTTAAGCTATTTGACTTATTGTTTTCAGCCGTACGCCCCCAGCGAATACTGCACTTGGTGTAATATTAGATGTATGCGCCTGGCGTGTGGGCAACATTCAATGTGTTAATTTAAAGATATTGTTTGTGGCACAATTCGGAATGAAAAATATATGTAGCTAATAATCACAAAAAGTAGAAATTTATTGAAACCATAGAGAAAAAGCTCAAAAATAATAATAATACCTTCAGCAATATTTCTATAACATTCATGTCGTGTTCTCGATCTCCTTGCCCCATCCTTTCTGCCATTTCTTGTATTGTGTCATATGTAATAGTATCATCTATTGATTCATCTTTTGCGCTTTTGTCGTTGCTCTGAAAAATGTATTTATTGATACTTATGTTAGCGCTTTTTAGATTTGATCAATTCATGTTATTATAATTACACATTTACTTATCATACATATTAAAAAGTTTAAAAAAATAAAAACAAATACATAGTTAAGAATGGATAAGAATAAAGAATTTGAGTAGCGTTTGAGAAAGAAAATGGTACTTACATCAGATCCCAGTGCAAGAATTTCATCCAAATATGCTTGATCCACTTTTTCCATAGCCTCTTGGAAGTCATTCCTAAAACCCTGAAATTTTTACCATAGTTACAAAGTTATGTTTTTACTTTTCTGAATTTAAATAACATAAACAATTACTTAAGGCCCGGTATTCTTTAAGTCGCAACTTAATTTTCTTTAAATCTGGGTAACATTTTACGTAATTGATTTTTTCCTTAAAACACCGTTTTTGCATTGAAAAAATAAGTTTTTCTTAAAAAAAAATCGGCAACAAAATCAAAATTTACAAAACTTGTGTGTGACCCATCATGATGTATGGAATCGAAAGTAGAGCGGACACTACAGTCACAAAAAACGCGCTTAGAGTGTCAGAAATGAAGACTCTAAGAAGCATATCTGGCAAGAGTCTACGAGAGAGAATAAGGGAAATATGCGAGATTGAAGATGTCGTTAGGTGGGGAAGGCAACGAAGGAGACAATGGTATGTGAGGAGAATGGAACCATCCAGACTCTGCCACATTGCACTGTACAGCCAACCCTAAGGTAACGACTCATAGATAGATCAACATCGCAGGAGGTTAATCCCATTTGAAAACAGGCCACAAGGCCTACACCAAGCAGAAGAAGAAATAAGTGTATTCCTTTGTGTTTTCAAAACACCGGCTACTAATCCTTATCTTTGTTCAATATGATTTCCGTCAATGCGTGACTGCAATATCTGTATGGACACGGAAGCTGTGTACGACGCACGGAACGTGTTAATGGTCTAAAGATCTATGTCGAGATATCAATAAAAAATCTTAATATAAATTGAAATCATAGTAGCCGTTTCCATATTACAACATACCCTATTTGCTTCCGGTTCCTGTATTTCTATTCTCCTGAGGCGTTTGAAGGCTTGCTGTTCAGTTTCTCCGTACAACAGGATAGGGTGTCCTCTGTCTCTCAACCGTTTCATCACCTCAGCTCTTGGTAAGGTTATATTATTTTCCGGAGCTTCCTCCGTACTAACTGCTGGTGTGATATCTAAAGCAATCAATACAATAATGTTATGTTATGCTACTGGCAGTGCACAAGAGAGTTTTAGTTCCAATCCCTCATGAATGGAAGTGAAGCATGGAGTCGTCAAAAAAAGGATGAAAGTAGGACTGAACGCAGTCGAAATGCGATCTCTCAGTGCGGCAAAACAATGTATATATATATTGATGTTTGAATGGTGATGTAAGGAAAGAATGCAAGGCTGAGATAAGCATTATAGATAAAATTAAGAAAGATGTCGCTGGTTTAATGCCAAAAGGCCACAACGCAAAAAAAAAAACAATTTATTCCAAAAATGGGATCTAAATCGTCAACATTTTCAAATTCAAAATACACGCATGATTCTAGCGTTAGAAATGGACGTTTCTAATGCTAGAATCATGGGTGTCTTTTGAATATGAAAATGTTGACGGTTTAGATACCATTTTTGGAATAAAGAGTTTTTTTTTTTTTGCATTGTGGCCTTTTGGCATTTAAATAGCGATGAGTTGAGATGGTTTGGAAATACAGAATTCTTAAGTTTTTATTGACATATTGTCAGATAATTAATTTTATATGCGATTATTGGTGTCTTAAAATTGCAGATAAATATTTATACAGAAATATGTATAGCATACCTTTGACGCTAGCTTTAAGGCATTCTTTTTCCAAATTATTTTGAAGGTTTTCTAGAAGGTCCTTTGATTCCTGCTCTCCTGTTAGTAAATCGCTTCTTTTGAAATACCTCTTATCAGCTTTCTAAAATTAAATAATTATTATTATTAAAATACTTTATTGAAACGTACATAGATCTACAAGATCCAAAATACGGAAAGACATCAAATAAATACCAACATATACCTCTTTTGGTCAAAAAAACTTCGATTACTACACAATAAAGTTGTCTCAAATGGAGTTCCGTCGACAAACAAAAAAAAGAGTTGCGTCATATCTGATAAATTATACTAAATACAATATTCTGAATAAGTATGGCAAATTTGTGGCAAAATGAAATTTTCGCGATCATCTATGTCCCACCCAATAGCAGTAAAACCATCCTTTTAAATTATTTTTTTATTTTTTAACCCTTATCCGCATCCCGATGGTGCATAGGGCACTGTGTCATATAAACGCAGTGTTATCTCGATCGTTTTTACAAATGAAGGAAAGGTGATCAGCCCTCCGCTTTAGGTACCAGTCCAGGGTAATATTGAATAAATATTACAGTGAAAGAATCATACCAGTCCAGGGTAATATTGAATAAATATTACAGTGAAAGAATCACTTATATTTATTTTACCCCCCTTGGGAATCGAACCCGGGACCTCCAGAACGGTAGCCGAGCGTGCTAACCATTACACTACGGAGGCGGACAAATTGAAATTTACTGAAAGCAATAATAACCAAAGGGGTTTAAAACACACAAATCTGTGTTAAAAAATAAACTCGATGGTAGGTTTGAATTGCACACTTTATTTTGTGTAGAGAAATTTTATAACCAAATCATTTTGAGGAACTGAGAAGTAATTTTAATGGAACATAAATAACCTCAAACATACAATGCTCTTATCGCTTTTCAATATTAACTACTAAAAATTACTTTAATTCATAAGTGGAGGTAATAAAACGCAATGCCAAAGAAAATATCGCCATAATAACAACATTATTCGTTGATGATATATTTTAGAATACTAAATTACTTACCAACAAATTACTTTCTTCTATTAATTTTCTTTTTTTGGCAATTTCTGCCTTCAATGCATCCATGTCAAAGAAAATATATTTATTTGAATTTTCAATGAGATATTTAAACGTTTATTTCAGACGACTACAAATTTTAAGTTTTGCTCGATTTGAGTCTGTCAATGTCAAGTAAAATGTCAAAATAAATGCACACAGACTAACTAATTTATATAAAGACCGCCAACTGCCTCGATTTTTTATGGCTAGAAGTGATATTCGCCAGCGGCCAGAAGTGACGTAAACGGCTAGAAGTACTAAGCTCCCGGCTGGGCGTGACTTCGCCGCGGCTGAATGTCGAATCCACTCGCCGAAATAT
Source organism: Brachycentrus maculatus (assembly GCF_059751285.1). Taxonomy (NCBI): domain Eukaryota; kingdom Metazoa; phylum Arthropoda; class Insecta; order Trichoptera; family Brachycentridae; genus Brachycentrus; species Brachycentrus maculatus. The sequence goes on from NW_028280819.1 coordinate 1,709,194, forward strand.
TTATCATTCATTTTTCAGGTTAAATGGTATTTATATTGAAATTTGTTGTATTACATATTTTCAAAATTATAATATTAATATTACAAAGAAGATATTTCACTATCTAAATTTATTTATTTCAGTGTAAACAAAAATAGAAAGGTCACGGCTAAAACGCGACATTTATAAAAAGAGTTCAGGTGATTAATAATGGTTACTCAACTCAGCTTTACAATGGTAAATGGTAATGGAAACTTTTTTGAAATTATTATCTCAAACTATGTATAAATATAAGGCTTTTCAACAAAAACAAAAACGATAGAATTTTCAAATTACTATATTATATATAAAATTCTAGAAAATACAATATTTTAAAAGGGCGGAAGGAGCGCCCACCACTTCCTGAAGTTATGTTTCTTAATGGGGGTGCCAGCGCCCCTTTGTGGGCGTTTTGGAAGTTTGGCTAGGCGTTTTTAAATTTTCGCATTTGGGGGGTGCTGCAAAAGTTCAAGGAAGCGTTGTGTCAAGTTAGAAAAACTACACTTTCATACACAAAATTTAACTTTAACTTTGGCATAAAACTCAATATTTTCATCAAGTTCTTCATATAAGGATTTCTATTTTTCTATCGATAATTGTCTATAACCATAGTTTGTCTATATTTATTTGAAATATTTGAACAACTTGTTGATATCTCGTATTTTTTGTTCCCGTTTTGGTGTTTTTGTTAGTGTATTAGTGTAACTCGTCATTTCTGGTCGTTTTTTGAACAATCTGACGTTTACGAGTCGACCCCCCCTGTAAATGCATAAAAATGTTTCCACAATAATATTATTCTGGTTGAAGGATTAGTTTACCATAGACAATAATTAGTAGGCACCTATCTAACCCTTTAGAATAAAAAAAATAATCAAATATAGTATTCTTATCCAAAGTTGTCAAACGTGGAAGCCAAAAAGTAACTTCTTCATTAAGGAATGGTTAAATGATTAATGGCCAGTGCCATCTTTAGGCCAGGTGCGGTTGAAAAGATATATCTGAGCAAAGCCTTGTAAAATAATTATGTTTAGAAGGGTTCGCACTGAAGTCTGAAAAACTAACTAACTAACTAACCATCACGCCGCTTCCCTATAGGGGTAAGCAGAGAGAATCGAACTTTAGTCTTTGCAAATATCATTCACCTCTTCTACATTCATGCATCTCCTCATACATACCCGACGATTATTACGACTCCTGACCCAGCCGCTTTCAAGTATTTGACATACCTGATTTTGCCAGGTTTTCCTCGTCTTCCTTTGCTTCTTTTTCCAACTACATTCGCCTCATAAATTTGTTTAACCGTTCTTTCCTCACTCATACGTTTCACATGTCTAAACCATCTCAACACACTTTTCTTAATTTTATCGATAATACTTGCATTCTTTCCTTATTTCATCATTCGAACATCTATCAAACATCGTTTTGCCACACATTCGTCTGAGAGATCGTATTTCGACTGCATTCAGTCTGCTTTCATCCTTCTTTTGCCAACTCTATGCTTCGCTTCCATACATAAGGGTTGGAACCAGAACTCCGTTGTGTACTGCCATTTTAGCTTTCGCTGATAGATTTTTATTTGCTAAAACTGATTTAAGTGCACCATTTACTCTGTTCGCAGCATTCACTCTCCTTTCTATGTCTTTATCAGTCTTTTCATCCCTAGAAAACACATTTTTTTGCACAGAAGTCTGGGGTTAAAATATACCCAAGTTTTGAGTTTTTGATTTAAATTCTGCCACTTTGTGTTCACAAATAAAAAGAACAGATTTTTATAAAGGCAGATGAATTAATTTTTTCGAAAAAAATTATTTATTTTTTGTTTAAACAAAATCATAATATATGACAATAATTACTAAAACGCCCAAAGTATGTTAATCTATTTACCGGTCTTCTTTTTTACATTTCAGCACCAGATCTTTTTTTTTAGTGATGGTCGTTGAAATAAAACAAAAAAAAAATGTTGTCTATGGATGAAAAAATTTAAAAAAAAAAAGGTTTATAGCATGGCAAGTATAAATTATATGTCAAAAGAAATTTCATGTAAATTATTGCTCAGCTAAATTCATGTTAATAAAATCGATTTTTAATGAATCATGCTCGTTGATGTGTTTATTTTAATAAAGTTAAAATACTTTTGAGTTTAAAAATTATTGTTCTTCATCCTGTTACGCACGGAATATAATCATTACAAGTTTTTGAAAGTGCTCTGTGAAATCAATAATGGCAGATTATTACGAAGAGATGTCATGGAGACCATTGGAAGGTGAATCGGGAGATAGATTGCTACATTTTGCGAGATTATTGTATGATCTGGTACACAATAGTGACTCCCCCACTGGAGAGTGGCCAAGGTATTTATTATTATTTTAATTATACTGTATTATTGTTTGATTCTAGTTGGTATAATGTATTAGAAACAACAACAAAAAAATCATGATGTCTACCAAAAAAAAACATGGCAATGGTAGATTACAGATATGATGAAATGTAAAGCATAATTACACATTCTGATTTATTTATTTTTTGACAGTTTTTCCATTTTTTTTTTCGGTTTACTAGTTTTTATTTTTTATTTTTATATCAATTGTTCGCTCGAACAACGTTTTATCTTTAAATTCGTGATTTTTCAGGAGACGTATTAAAGCTCTCATCAACTTGTTTATTGATTGAGTTTTGCACCCAACACTTAATTAATTAATCAAGCGGGAATTAATTATCATTATTATATCCCAGAATCTAAAACATAACAGATCACATTACGTTCACAAACTTAGCGATCACATCAAAACCATGTTGATCTGACGCGTTGCCCTATGCATCATTGGGTGGGCATTTTGACCTACGTTATGTTCTACTATATAATTATCATTCGAGTTTTTCTATTGCATGAAATATAAAATTGAAAACACCCATTCCTATGGTTGGAATTTAGCTGCTTGGATTGTCAATTTCAAAACAGTTAACACCTAGCTCTTTAGTGTTCAAAGTATAAATTGCTGCACAAGACACAACTGTATACAAATTACAAAAATCTATTGTCATCAATCAATATTTGAATTTTAAGCTGAATCAATGTCTTGAGCTGAATCAATTATTTTTTCAGTAAAATAAATTTTTAAATAATACAAAATATATTTAATACATCCAATAGATAAAATATTGTAAATTAAAGACATAGTTTTTTAAACTTAGAGAATCAGAAATATCATAAAATGTGAACTTTTGATTAGTCTGCATCCACCCTCTTCCTACTAGTAAGTAGAAACCAATATTGTTTCTATGATAATATATTTTTGATAATTATATTATGATAAAACAAAATATTTTTTTGTCATGCATTTAGAATTCTTAGTTTTATATTAAAATATTTGTTAAATCCATATATTATGTATTTAACACATTCACTGCATATAAAATAATGTCATACTTTTTGAATTTTTGAAAACCCATAACTTTGTTCCAAATCAAATTCTACTTTATATTTAAACATCATAAATAGGTGTATTCCGTCGTGTTTTCAAAACACATAATACCAGCTATGAATCCTTATCTTTATTTAACAAGACTCCTGTGTTCAACGCGTGGCTGCGACATTCGTATGGACACGGAAGCTGTGTTTAACGTACAGAATGTGTTAAAGAATGGCAATTCATTGGATGAGAGTAGTCTTTTTTTTTAACTACCTAACGTCCAAGTGACTCTGAAATCTAACTACGGCTTATGCAACACTGCTTATCATGACCCTACTCAGGCTTCAACTTTTTTAGTTTCATAGCCTATACCTACTCGTGAGTGGATTTACTCTTTATGTTTAAAGTTACTATAGTTTCATGTAATTCATGAGTGAACATTCTAGGCAAAAACACTCGCTTGAGAGTAGAGTCTTGACATTTTCTAGCCTTATGTACCCATGCAACCTTTCCAAAAACTCGGCTGTCCAAACTCAAAACACATCAAGGGACATTTTTTTTTGTAGAAGGTATTTTTTACATTTTTGGAAGTAGATACTACGTCCAAAAATGCAAAAAAAAACATATTAATAAAAAAATGTCCCTTACTGTGTTTTATGTTTGGACAGCCGAACTGTGTAACAGCTTTATAAACATTTTTTTTGTTTCAATCCTTTGGATTGGTCTGCAGCAACAAATGACACCTACTTCGCTACTCCGGACTATTTTGTGAAACTCTCTTCAATTCCTCTTACGCCGAACAGCCCATGTCCTCGTATTAGCCGCAAAGATATTGGTGGCGTGGGCGTCCTCTAGCGTTGGTTCCCTCGATCATTCCCTCTATTATAATAAAAATATTATAAGTGTGTGTTACTTGAGGATTGATCATTTTGCATGACTCATTTCAGATTACCTCCCCCGGCTGCCAAACTTGCCGTAACCGAATTGAAAAAAGACGTAGTTGCTAGCGATGGAGAAAAGTGCCCTGTCTGTCTCAAAATGCACATCATCGGGGAAACTGTCACCGTAATGCCGTGTGACCACATGTATCACCAAGACTGCATCATAACTTGGCTCGAAAAGGTTATTTTTTAATATATTTTATTGCGAACCTTGAGGGCTTAGTGTGCAGGCCTCTAAGATTCATATGGCTTATACCTTATAATACTTTATTAGAGTATTCTTAATTGTTATTGTACATACTTTTGTTAATATTGTTAAAGGCATTAGCTATAAATAAAATAAAATAAAAACAAAAACAAAAACATTTTTACATCAAAACTCACAAATTAGTTATTATTAATTCTCACAAAAACATGTCTAAAAATAAAATAAATAACTTGTACATATTTAGATATTTATTTATAATTGATATTTGAAGCACTAACTTTGTGATTTTTTCGTTTTAAACTTACAAAACATCTATATTTCTAAATCCAGCTGGTGTAAAACTTACCTTTTTCTCAAAGGAATCTGAAATAAAATCCAGCTTGTGTGAAACTTACCTTATTCTGAAAGGAATCTGAAAATATAAATTGGCATATGACTTAAATAAAAATAAGCAGCTATTTTAACAGTCAACATTTCTATTTTGTTGGTAATTTGATGTTTTGTTTAATTTTGCAGACAAACTCGTGTCCATTGTGCAGATTCGAGCTCCCGACGGACGATCCTCGCTACGAGGAGTTCAAGAAAGAGCAGAAACGCGCCAAGGAACGGGAACATGACCTCGATAACCTCCACAATTCAATGTTTTCATGATTCATTCCGTAGTTTAGTGTTCTTAAGGTTAAAATGTTTATGCAAGTGTATAGCGGTGGTATGTGTTTAGGATCTCTCTAGGTATTTCATTTCATGTGTGATTGATAGCATGACTCTCTATGTGTTTACATCAAATTTATTATTTTATTCCATGATTATTTATTTAATCATTCCACTTTATTGTTACTGTGTGTAACTAGAAAAAATTAAAACTAATTACACTACTTCTCTTCTTCTTCTTTTATCCCTTATTCGTAGCAAATGGTGCATAAGGCACATCAAGTTGACCAGTGTTACATTGGTCATTCATGGCTTGAAAGCTAGATGATCAGCTCTGGGCTTTGGGTATCAGTTCTGGATTATATAAAATTAAAACTAGAGTATAGAATCATTTATATTTATTTTTACCCCTGTGGGAATCAAACCCGGGACCTCCAGCATGGTAGCCAAATGCGTTAACCACAACAGTACAGAAACGGACTACTGCACTTCTTGCCACTACACTATTTCTATACACAATTTATAAACCTTTACATTAGATATACCTTGCCACGTTATTCAAATAAAAAATTAAACTAAAAAAAGTTTCTAGTTGATGTGCTTCACATAACTCCCCTCAATATTTATTTTTAAATTATAATTTGTTCTTGAACTCACTCAATTGTATTCCAAAACTCCCCAGGTATATGAACAAGTAGACCTATACTTATGGAACAGTATATTCATAGCAGTGATTGGGTGTTGTTATTCTTGAATGTTTTTATGTCAACTTGCCTCCTCTACCAAATTACGGGATTCTTTAGAGATTATTTCATCAAGCTTGCCTCTTTCACATGGCATTAGGATGTCTGGTGTTGATTTTAGTTGTCTTTTGAACTCAAAGTGGCCTGGAGCCAACTAGTAAAATTAATTTGGTCTTCATGGGAGTAGATATGGATTAAAGATACTTTGTTTTGTCATTTTATAATATTGTATAAAAAATGTATATATACATACAATATATATATATATATATATATATATATATATATATATATATATATATATATATATATATATATATATATATATATATATATATATATATATATATATATATATATATATATATATATATATATATATATATATATATATATATATATATATATATATATATATATATATATATATATATATATATATATATATATATATATATATATATATATATATATATATATATATATATATATATATATATATATATATATATATATATATATATATATATATATATATATATATATATATATATATATATATATATATATATATATATATATATATATATATATATATATATATATATATATATATATATATATATATATATATATATATATATATATATATATATATATATATATATATATATATATATATATATATATATATATATATATATATATATATATATATATATATATATATATATATATATATATATATATATATATATATATATATATATATATATATATATATATATATATATATATATATATATATATATATATATATATATATATATATATATATATATATATATATATATATATATATATATATATATATATATATATATATATATATATATATATATATATATATATATATATATATATATATATATATATATATATATATATATATATATATATATATATATATATATATATATATACATATTATGCATATTGTTTATTTTTTATGGAATTAATGAATGGTAGCATTGGATATTATTGTGCAATGCTATCACATTTCTCACCAAAAATAAACACGGGAAACTTGTTGACGATATAGCTCTGATAATCTTCTGAAATTAGTCTAAAAGCTACAATATAGTATTTTACTTATTACAATAAAACATAGTTCCACCAAAAAAAAATAATTTACTGAATATTACTGTGCAAGTCATAAGTTTATACTTGTTTGAGGGACTCATACACATTAGGATTGTCCAAGTGACACAAACTAGTACAAATACTGGTGTCCCTGAGTGTCCTAATGATTGTAGCTATTTTTCTTTTCCAACCTAGTTTTGCTTTCCCATATAGAAGTAATATTCCTTCACATATCGCTCACTCCTTTCAACAACGTCATATATAAAAAATTGTCAATTTTCAGTTGTCCATGTTTTCGGAATGCCCAGAAAATGTACTATATCCCAGCAAAAGCGGCATATTTTTAACTTAATATTTACCCGCTACAGGGCAGAAAGTGTTGTTTTTGGATTTTGAATAAAAGTTATTGTTAAATTATTATTTTAAATTTACTAAAAAAAATTCAAATGGAGAAAAAACATTCAGGTTTTGTCTAAAAAGATCTGTTGCACAGTAAAAAGTTCAATAAGTGGCTTGATATTTATTTTTAAAACATTTTATTATGTTTTTTAACTTTAAAAATGATGTCCTGAAAAATCAAGTTCTTTGATATATAACGTTGTTGAAAGGAGTGAGCGATATCGCTGGTTAAATGCCAAAGGGCCACAATGCTCTTGTGGCCCTTATTCTCTCTCTATTCTCTTTATTCCAAAAATGGTATACAAATTGTCAACATTTTCATATTAAAAAAAGACACCCATGATTCTAGCGTTAGAAATCTAAATTTTTGGAATAAAGAGTTAATTCTTTTTTGCGTTTTGGCCCTTTGGCATTTAACTAGCGATATGTGTGTGATCTGTGTCTCCAAATATTTTCCACTTCTTTCTCAGATCTAAAGTGCAAGACTAATCGCACTGCTTTCATAAATAACAACTTAAAGCCACGCGGGTGCGGAGAAAGGTCAAAGACAATAAAAAAATAATTGGTTACACAACCATACAATGGACGTGATTAAATCATATAAAAATATTGCAAGCGCTGTGGCATAATTGAGTAGATACTCCACTGCAAAACATGCATCATACATTCAATTCCCGTTAGCCTGAACGGATATAATACGTTAAAACCAAACTATTTCATATTTATCACCGAAATTCCATTATTAAAATTTAATCACTTGTATTAGACTACTAATTGAGTTTTATTTCACGTTACGACCAGTTACGAAAACTACAATGAAACGAATTAAACTAAATTAATTCAATTAATATATGCATTCAAACCCTTATTCGCACCCGATGGTGCATAGAGCACTGCATCATATAAATGCAGTGTTATCTTGATCATTAACACAGAAAGGGAAGGTGATCAGCCCTCCGCTTCAGACACCAGTCCAGGGTAATATTGAATAAATATTATAGTGAAAAATCACTTAAAATTTACGGGGAATCGAACCCGGGACATCCGGTACGGTAGCCAAGCGTGCTGACTATTACACCATGGAGGCGGACATTAATTAAATTAGTGATGTAATATAAGTGTTTCATTTTTAATAATCAACATGTCATTCCACAAAGTTAATGCCAAATCTGTGAATAATATAAAATGTTACGTAATCAATTTTACATTTTAACCGAAGATATTGTGGAAATTATACTGTATATTGATTATTAACTTATTACTATAGAGTACATACATATATTATCTTAAAAGTTTGTCGATAAGGAACATAGCTGGCTAATTGGGCAATTAACATCTTATCAGGTAGTTATGTTGCTTTTTAAATAATTATTATAATCACCTTGAGACTACATGGCCTAGTACAATGTTATTTTATTATTTTTTAATTGCATTGGAAATTGTAACTTGTACATCGATAAAAGGGTAGGAGAGCTTTCTCAAATAAAATTTAAAGGGAAAATTTTGCGTATTTTATTTGCCTGTTTAGGTTTTTTTTTGTCCACCTCCATGGTGTAATGATCAGCGTGTTTAGCTACCGTGCTGGAGGTCCCGGGTTCGATTCCCAGGGGGGGTGAAAATAAATATTAGTGATTTTACACTGTAATATTTATTTAATATTACCCTGGACTGGTTCCTGAAGCGCAAGAGTGATCACCTTGCCTTCATGTAAGTAATGATCAAGAAAACACTGTGTCAATTCGATGCAGTGCCCTATGCACCATTGGGTGGGGATAAGGGTTATAAGTAAGTTTGGGTTTTAAATTGTGTTAAGGTTATGGACTTATATAGAGATCAGACAAGCACTCAAATATGTGTTCAATATGGAAGAATATTTATTTATTTCATCATATACATAATTACAAGTTACAATAATGTGTCCTTACTGAGTTTTCTTGTTCCGAGGGCGCATTTTACAATACTAATTTATAAAACTATATGAAAGAAAATTGTTTATGGTGTGGCCGAATGATGTGATCTATTTCAGGTCTATCCAACTCCACTAACCATTCATAAACAGCTCTTTTATACTTGCTTTATTTTTTTAATGACTTTATGGATAATGGAAGCAGAATCCCTTATATTTAATTATTTTATTAGGATCCCTTATAAGGAAATATTCCTAGATAATCAATTTACAATCTTTAATGCTTTTGCAACTCATTTCTTATCCAGTGATAAAAAATATTTATATCTAGCATCAGTATGAGTTTTAAAAATATTATCAATTTTGAAAAATATTTAATTTTTTCGTAAAATTTAAGACGTAGAAACGGTAATTTACATTTGACATTGTAATAAAAATGTTAATCAAATATGTATTAGGTAATTAAATTGGAAAGTCGTGTAATATGTGTGTTAAATTTGTTGATGGAATTTCATGGTTGTTTGGAGTGATATTGGAAGAGACAGATTAGGTATAGGAAAATGTTAGAAACAAAAACACGCATTTCATATAAAAATAGTAACATTTATAAAATAGAATGTAACATAAATACAGTTTTCCTTATAGATTAATAAATAATAAAAAAAAATTAAGATTGTTCTAAAATTATTGTTCCCAATCAACCAAAAATTAAATTTTAGATAATAAGTCCTTCAATTGTTGTACGTAGAAGCCGACACATCACCGCCGTGGCCTGTCCAATTTGTATGGATGTACTTTCCTTCTTGGCCAAGAATCTCATAAGTGTGTGCCCCGAAAAAGTCCCTCTGCGCCTGAAGGAGATTGGCCGGCAGTACATCGCAGCGATATCCATCGTAAAACGAAAGTGCAGAGCTTAAAGCTGGTACTGGGACTCCGAGTAGGACCGCTTGAGAGACCACCTCCCTCCACGACTGCTGACATCTCAGAATAGCCTTCGAAAAGAAGTCATCCAATAACAAGTTAGAGAGACCGGGGTTCCTCGTGTAAGCTTCCTTGATATTGCCCAAGAACACACTTCTGATGATGCACCCTCCACGCCACATCAGCGCAATCCCTCCGTAATTGAGTTGCCACTTGTATGCCTTCGCCGCTTCTCTCAAAAGCATAAAGCCCTGGGCGTATGAAACTATTTTACTGGCGTACAAAGCTTTCTGTATTTTATCGAGGAATTCTTTTTTGTCGCCTTTGAAAGATACGGCTGCGTTAGACAGAATCTTACTAGCGGCGACCCTTTCTTCTTTGAGCGCACTGAGGCAGCGCGCAAACACCGCTTCCCCTATGAGTGTTACGGGAGTTCCGTACTCCAAAGCCGCGATAGCGGTCCATTTGCCGGTTCCTTTCTGCCCAGCGGAATCCCGGATTTTGCTGAGCAAAAATTTTCCGTCTTTGTCTTTGAAACGAAGAATGTCTTTGGTTATATCCATTAGGAAAGAATCGAGCTCTCCCTTGTTCCAAGTTTCAAAAACATCGGCCATTTCGTCCTGGCCCATTCCGAGTCCCGTCTTCATGAGGTGGAAGGCCTCGCAGATGAGCTGCATGTCTCCGTACTCGATACCGTTGTGTACCATCTTGACGAAGTGTCCGGCCCCGTCCTCGCCGACCCAGTCGCAGCACGGCTCCGCACCCGACTTGGCGCAGATGGCCTGGAACACGGGCTGGATATGGCGCCAGGCGTCCTTGTGCCCTCCCGGCATGAGAGAAGGCCCGTAGCGGGCGCCATCTTCTCCTCCGCTGACACCAGCCCCGACGAACAGAAGCCCCACTTTCTCCAACTCCTTGCACCGACGCTGCGTGTCCGTGTACTCCGAGTTACCTCCGTCGATAATGATATCGCCCTTGGAGAGAAGAGGTATCAATTGTTTGATAAAATCGTCCACCGCCGACCCCGCTTTGACGAGTAACATGACTCTCCGAGGACTCTTCAGTTTGCTGACCATGTCCTGCATCGACGTCGCTCCGATAATTTTCGTCCCTTTAGCCTCATTATTCAAAAAGTGAGTTACCTTTTCGACCGTCCGGTTGTAAGCGCATACGACGAAACCTTTAGAATCCATATTTAAAATCAGGTTTTGGCCCATCACGGCCAAACCGATGAGTGCAATATCGGCTTTTTCGGACATAATTAATCAGTTTATTATCTATGACAAAATTAGATTTACTCCACTTAACTGTTTCAAATTAAGATTATATACTCTCGAATACGCGAAAATCTGACATCCACTTGGAATCAGTACGGAGCTGTCTCGCGATTTCAACTTTCAATCAGAGCAACCAGATTTCGACGATTTCCAATTTGCGGATTTGCGGTCATTCTCCGAACTTCTCAATAACGAACTTCGGACTTGTTCACACCACATGTAAGTTGTGTTCGGAAACATCGGCCAATGAACGCAAGTTTATATTCGACCGTTTATACTCTAAACTACATATAAACGATTATACTGTATACGCGAAGACACCTATTAGAAACTGAAAACAAACTAAAATTATCCCTTATTTTTCAGCTACAACATCTTAAGTTGTAATTCAAACCCTATCGTCAAATAATATAATAAACTTACGGTAATCAATCGTTACTTATACTTATTGTGCAAAAAAACTCATTTTATTTTTCATAAATTCATATTCTGTCACTCTCTAAACTTATGCATTGTAAATTCAAGGCCAAATTTCAGACCTCACTTGAAATGAAGAAACTCAAACTAATTCCCTGACATTACAATTGATTAGAGATTCTCTGTTGTTCACATGTTAAAAGCAATTTACTGTGTATTATCCCTCTACCTTTAGCACTTCTTGTCGGCAGATTGCATTGTAGTGTCATTAGATTGCTTCCAGGTGGCATTGGATTTTTTTAGAAATTGCTGTTTAGTTATATTATTTTGAGATTTTGAATATAATATGTCAATATCACTTGAAACGAACGTTGACATTGAATAATTGCATTACCTTTAAATTTGTCTTATAGTTTTTTCTGATGAATCTTCGAGGAAATCTTATTTATTTATTTGTTTAGTTTATATTTTTTAAAAACCATATTTCAAAAATTAAAGAAATACATTTTTAACAATTTTGAAAAGAATAATAATATTTTTTTTTTACAATTGATCCGACTCGGAGATCATCTGACGATCGCTTTAGGTTATAGAACGCAGTCAAGGTCAAAAGCTTTTGACGTTAGTTGGTGTGATTTGACATTGTTTGACATTCCTATTCCTCACCTCATACACATGATATTGACATGATTTCAACTTGACGTTTGCGTTTTCGCGCTTACTTGCTACTTAGCAAACTTGACAGTAGATGGTGTCCTAATAAAGATGCGATTAAATTTTTCCCTCCGCTTATTATTACATGGATTATCTACAAACCAAATTCCTCTCTATAATAAGAGACATTTTTCTTTATTTATAATTTTTATGTTATTTACCTATTTTCAAATTATGTTCATATTTATGGAACAAACTATTGGCGTTTTCAAAGTCCACAGTCATTATTATAATACATAAATTTAAAATACTTACATATCTGTATACCATTCGGTGCGCGTATTTTGACCTAAATTATGCTGAAACTAAGTTATTTTGAGTAAAAGAGGAGGAATGTTTACTCGCGTAGAGACTAGTCCGCAGCGAAGGATGAAGATCAAAATCAGTACGCTCTTCCCCTTCTTGCATAGTAATATAATGTTATGCTATAATATATTTGTAATATACTTAATGTATAATGTACAATTAAACAACTTGCTTTTTTTTTCGCGTATAGAAGCATTCTATCATGCTATTATATATGAACTATGAAATTATCTTTCTTGTTGTATACAAGAAAAAATAAAATGTTAACACATATTTTAACTAAAAATAAACGCGTGAGACTCGCGTTAGAAGTGAAACATTATAGGTTCTAGATACAATTGGTTTTATGTTCTCTTTGCATTTGTTGACGATTTTATTATTTCAGGATTAGAAAATGGTTTTGTGGAATTTATTTAAAGAAAATCTCTCTTAATTAAATAAAATATGTATTTTATTTACCAATTTCCAATAATTCATATTCTTAGAAAGAAATTTTGAGTTTGTGATAGCTGAAGTACGATACAAATAATTTAGACAGAAAATTTTCAAAATAACGAGAGAATACTGTTTCGATGATAGTGGCTGATCTGGTTGTAGGCTGTCAATACTTACTTAGTCAATGTTCAATTTTATATTGAAAATTTTCACCAATAAATCTTATCGACGGTTGAGATTCGTCTGAGTTGAAGTTGTTGTTGAAATCACCAGTCATAATCATTGGCATTTTGTCCAGTTCTTTACCCAACAATGCTGCACCTTCAATAATGATAATGATATTAATAAGGCCAATAGACTTCACGTCTGAACTCAATGATGTCATTTACTCTTGCTTCGTTTAACATGTAGATGGCAAACACCATAATTATCTGATCATTTTCCAATTGGCATTTCGCTGCACAAATGTCTTGATGTACATATTTATGTTTATATTAATTGATGACATATATAATTTTTTGATATTTTTGCACCTAGTTTTTCAAATACACCATTCGTATGTAATACGTTTTTTGAGAAAAGAAATATCTTTTGAAGTACTTGGAAAAAAAATGTTCCAAAAGTAATAAAGCCATTTCGATAACACAGTTGAGATTTACAGTGAACATTGTAACATGATATAGTTATTCGAGTTTCATACCAGAATACTACAAGTGTACATTCAAGCATTTCACTTTTTTGTCTGATCTGATACCGCGCCTAAAAAAACCCCTTTTCCCGTACATTTTTTTCAAATTAGATACCAGTACGAATAAAAAATAGCCGACCACTCTAAATACACGATTGAATTATTCAATTATTGGTGTATGTAGATACTAATAGGACGTTGATAAATCTTACTAGCTCCAAGGGAGAAAAATGGGAACCAGCGACGTATGTTAAGTAGTGCGCACGTTCCGAAACCGGTGCATTTGCAATCGTTTTTAGACGTAAGGCGCGTCCCAATGCACATACCTTCATCTATAATCGGCTGAAGGCGTAACATTACAACTACGATAGGTACTAGGGGCATTCAATAAATTTTGGGTGTGGGTATGAAGAAAAGACTCACAATTTATTTATTTTTATTTCTCGATGTCAATACACTTCGGCTGTCCAATTTAAAACACAGTAAGGGACATTTTTTTGTAGTACGTTTTTTTGCATTTTTGGACTAAGTAGAATCTACTTAGTCCAAAAATGCAAAAAAAAACATACTACAAAAAAATTGTCCCTTACTGTGTTTTGAGTTTGGACAGCCAACTTCCTGTAGCAATCAATTTATTAAATTCATCAAAAACTATATTTTTTTATATTGAAAGATTTGTAAACTTAGTGGTATGGTAATATAACACTCTCGTTATCATCCATTGTTCACGTGTAACACCACATATTTTTAAAGTGGTATTACAAAATTATTTTTTGAAACTGGTATTACACAAAGTGAACGACGAATGATAAGGAGAGTGTTATAATTTATTTTTGCTGTCAAGATGCTGATAAATCGCCGACTTTAGTGAGTCATCGTCGTCATTTTATTTCCCATGCAGGTCTTCGATTAGAGAACAAAAAACTAAAGCGGGAACAGAACAGACACTGAGTTTCGTTGTTACCGACATCATAAGAGCTATGTGAAGAAGAAGAAGAAGAAGAGTCGGGTTGTGGTGCCGTGGTTAGTGTCGCGGACTCTTGAGTCAGAGTTTCTGTGTTCGAATCCTCTCTACCACAATTCGATGCATATCTCTAATAATGAGTCGCTCAGGCTCACAAAATTAGTATGAAATTGAAGTAGTTTTGTAAATAATAAAAACGGAAAATTTATCTTTAAAAAAAAAGACATTTCCGTCAAGAAAAAATACAAATGTAACAAGACCAGATAGTTATCTGTTCATTCATAGCTGCGCTCCTTCATGTCACGGAGAATATATTGAACGCCCCTCGTACATGGTACATGCTGGAGGAGGAACGAGTAGTTTTGTGATGTGCGTAGTCGTAGTCGTAACATTATGTAAAGGAATATAAATATACAAAGCAAGTTAGTAGTTGCACTGAGGCCTAACGCAGGCCAGTTTGTTGTTTGTCCGCTTTCTTACTATATACTCGTCACCGGGCGTCTCTATTGTTTACAGTTACTCAGTTATTTTTAGTTTTAATTGCAAAGGATCGGTGACTTGTCGTATCATAAAAACGAGTGACACTCTAGGTATGTAGGCTGCAATTACAATTATAATAGTATCAATATGAATATTTAATACGGTCATATTACTTTATCAACATTATTTACTTTCTACCTACACTGTTTTGTTTTGTGAGCACGCTTGAATGAAAAGATATCTTATTCCGTGAGAAACCAAGTATAGCGAGTGTTTTTGCCTAGAATTTTCACTCATGAATTACATGAAATTATAGTAGCTTTAAACAAAAAGAGTAAATCCACTCACCAGTAGGCATAGGCTATGAAACTTATAAAGTTGAAGCCTGAGTAGGGACATGATAAACGGTGTTGCATAGCTAGATTTCAGAGTCACTTGGACGTTAGGTAATTTAAAAAAAAAAGAGGAACCAAGTGTTAGATTTGTTTTTATACTTTTAACACAATGATACCTAATTAAAGTATCTGCACAATAAATATGAAAACTTTGTTTTATGTATCATATCCGCAACTAAGCGTTGCTTAGACTACAAGTGCCGTGGTCATTGCTGCTAAAAAATCTTGCGTTGACGCTAATTTAAAAAAAATATATTTCGCATAATGCAATATGACAGATTTATATTTTAGTCCATAAGTTTTGTTGACCAGTTCAATGCTCTCGAAAAAGACTTAGGACAACGCAGGACCAATCACCTTGCCTTCATGTTAACAAACACTGTTTGTTAACATGAAGTGCCCAATGTACCATTGGGTGGACCCAATCTGGAGATAAGGGATAAAATAAAGAAATTAATGTTCTAGGAAAAACCGTATTATAATACGAGGCGTACTATAATAAATTATTAATAAAACAATTTTGCGAGTTATAAATATTAAGTGTGTATCGTGCGATTTAACCACAAAATAATTATTTAGGTTAACATATTAGAATGAATTATAATAAATCGGTACATTTAATACATTTTTCTTATTTTGTATACACATATACGAGCACATGAATATCAAAAATGTGTTTGTGTCGCGTAATTTTTTGTGTAATTATTATCGTGTCATTGGATATTTATTAAAATATATTTGATCTTTACTTGTTTAATGTTAATAAATTGATCACTTTAGAATGATCGATTATTTTGTAACCTAAATCACCACAATAAATATTCGATTGGAAAAAAATTACGCCAAAAATATGATAAATCTAGCATCCTGTTCCCCTGTTAAAACTTTTCGGAACAACCCTATAATGGATTAAAAACTATCAATTTAAATAATCAATGTATTATTTTTTCAATTTTCTTTCGTGAGACAGGTATTTACTAGGCACCTTCCAGTAGAAGGCACACCCAACTGTTTGCTAATAGCTCACCATTCATGTCATAGGTGTCGTAATTATTATTGTGTCATGCTTTCAAAGTGGCTTGGACTGTTCTCGGTATGCGAGTCGAATCCTTATCTGACGTTACCTAGTATTTCACGTCACTTTTCTGTCAAATATGTTTAAAAAAAGAATATTTAAAAAAATCTTTATCTAGTGGGAGGGAGGGGGATCAGACGCGAGCCGTTCGTAAACGACCGGATCACATACATTGATCGAATCGCAGGATTCCAATTCTGAGTGAATCTCGTTCACAAAAAAATAATTGGTAGAGTTGTAAAATACCACTTTTGTGAATTATCACATTAATCACGGGCGCTGTACAAAGAATTTAAATCTTGTTCTTTTTCTACGTATGCACGAGATACGCTTACTAAGTTTTCCGATATTTTACTCAATTTGGGGATGAGAAAAATTAGTCTTTAAAAAAAACAGATAGTATTTAATATTATACTACCCCAAATTTTCACCGACTTATTTTGTTATTATGCTGTAATATCCCTATTGGCAGAGGTGTGCATTCTATATAGGCAGAAAAGCAGTAAAATTTCTTCATGACCATAATCACATATATTTTTTCTTATACATGGTATTAATTCATAACAACATAATATTTTGGTAAATGATAATATGTACCTAATAGTTTATTTTAATCATAAAGGTTAACTCAATTTACCGTACGTAGAATTCAAATTGAATTGAGAACGTCTGAAAAAAATTCAAATTACAGTCCAAAAAAAATTCTTCCTATTCACGTTAGTTAGTTTGTTATTTATATACCTATTTAGCTTTTTGGGGATATTTTTAACTGTGATGAAAATATTTTTTAAATCAGCTGTTATCTCAATGTACTTAATATCTAGGTATTATTTCCATAATACCTAGATAGAACATCTAATGGTGAGTGGAATCGTATTTTTCAAACTGTCAAATATATTCGGAATATTACAAATGCGGAAAATGTAACGAAATTTGATCATTG
This sequence comes from Brachycentrus maculatus, assembly GCF_059751285.1. Lineage (NCBI taxonomy): Eukaryota > Metazoa > Arthropoda > Insecta > Trichoptera > Brachycentridae > Brachycentrus > Brachycentrus maculatus. The sequence continues at coordinate 1,727,228 of NW_028280819.1, forward strand.
ATTGACGTCAGAGATTTAAATTATCGACTCCAAAAACTGAATTATGTAACGATTTCTTTTTTAAAAGTCGTCTCATACCTATATGTACTTGCTACAATAACAACAAAAAAAACATGCGTGTTCCCGAGAGAATTTTTTTGTACCCCATTGAAAACGCTTATCAAAAAATTATCGTTATCTTTTGTTTACTGACGAGAAATGAGTTATCTTTTCGTAAGCATTCTGTGTAAAATGCCACACTACCTTTCGTAAATTATATCTCGATGTATATCGACGACTGCTCCTAGCGGAAGGCATTACTACAAATTATTATTTGTAAGCTGCAGTTGAACTGTTTAAAATTGGCTGATTTTATTTGATAAGTAATTTTTAATAATTTATTAATTTTTCAGGTGAATCAAGATGGGCAACGTAGTGTACTCAATAATATGGTTGTTGTTGTTGATATTCGTCGCGTTTTGGGTGGCCGGAATTTGCGCTTTCCTTTACATAATTCTACACTGTTTTACTGTTTGCTTCGACTTTTTAACGGTGAGTTAATATGTATTTCTAATTTCAAATATTATTAAGGAGCATTTATCAAAAAAGGACGGATCTCCAGTGCGCGTATTCACAATTGCCTTTAAAATTTAACATGGCAATGAAAAAATCCACACAAAAAAGATGGTAGGCCCAGCCTCACCTCCATATTCTACCTTCATCCGGTCAAAATTATTATCCTATGGAAAAAATCCGGCGCTTCACACACGTGTTAAAAAACTGATAGCGAACGCAGTCGCTATCCGTTATGTTTAACGAGATTCCCTGTATCCGTACCATTCCGTAAAATATTTTATTAGTTTCTCCAGTGTATTTGTTTTTCTGTTGGTCGACATCACATTATGCTTGACTAGGCCTTTATTTGATTTCATTTTTAATTTTGTTAACTGTCAAAATTTAAGAGTAGGTACGTCGATCTTAACTGTAAAAAATACGTTTTTACCATAGTTATGATTTTGGGAATAGTTGTGACAATTTATCTACTTTGATTTATTTACCCTTTTCTATTCCATCAATATAAAATCATTTTTACATTGAACATTGACAGCTATCAAATAAAATGACCATACCAGTTCGGCTGTCCAAATTTAAAACACAGTAAGGGACATTTTTTTGTAGTAGTTTTTTTTTTGCATTTATGGACTAAGTAGACTCTATTTAGTCCAAAAATGCAAAAAAAACCTACTACAAAAAAATGTCCCTTACTGTGTTTTAAATTTGGACAGCCGAGTTGACTAGTTGACTATGGAATCACAGGTGGTGGATGCGTTTGATAGTATTTCCTTGAATTAAAAAATCAGCATTTTTTAACCCTAGATAACTTAACTATATTTGTAGATACATATGTAGTAACTAAACATTCGTCAGGCGGACTACGCAATTAAAAACGTGAAAATTATCAAAAATATTTATTAAAAATAGTAACTGATACATGACACTTAAGTTTGGTTTGTTAGGAATGAATGTAAGAGACATTTAACAATAAATCACTATTCCGTAAACAAAGCCTGGCGCGTGTGCAGGGAAGTAAGTGCACATGACTTTTTCGGAGAAGGGCGTCGTCGCGTGGACGAATGTTTAGTTATCTAGGGTTAAATCGGCCTACAGAACTCTGTTAAAGTGATATGAAGTTTTCTGCACCCTTTTCATACAGTAATAACATAATATATAATGAAAAAATAGCTAGAAATGTAACCATCTGTCCAATAAGTACTAAGATATTTGATTAGGTACGTACTTAACCTCCTATATTACATTGTAATAGGATAAACTAAGGAGTTGTTGGCACTTCTCCAGTAATGATTAACCTGTCCGGGAGTATGGCCGTACATGTGCGGCCATACCAAACTTTTCTCAAAGGAGTATAGACGTACATGTACGGCCGATACAAAATATAATTTATGACACGATTTACATCAAAACATGTTAAAAACATGATTTATCGATATCTCGATAATTTTGATATAAATCATGTTTACTGGTGTAAATATTTTTGTTTTTTCAAGAAAATATGTTGCTTATAGCATCGACCATGATATAAAATTATAAAAGTAAAAAAAAAATAGCAAAAACAAATTCACTCTTTAGATACAGTTTTGTCCGCAGAAACTCACACCCGGACAGGTTAATACATTACTGTATGAAACGAAGTTTCCGTTTGCACTGAGAAAATACCTACAACATTTTGAGTGTGTCCAAATACTTGTTCACAAAATCTAGATTATCTCCAATTACAGGAGTTATTTTCATATTATTTTTTGACATCTCATCAAAGATGAAGAAGAATATGGAAGTCTGGGCATTTACGGATATACTAATATAAGAGTTTCTGCTTAGTAAAAAAGCTTCTTTACATCTCACCAATAGATGTCTCTAGTGAAGTTCTAGTGATTCAAGAACAAGGTTTCTAAATTGGTTCATATATATAGAACTTCCAAGAATTTGAGTATTGTGGTTGTCAATAATGGGTAGAATTGGTGAATGTTACACGTGTGTAAAGTGATCACTTAAACCAGCCTATGACGGTCGTCAGCCCCGTAAATGCCCAGACTTCCATATTCTTCTTCATCTTTGATGAGATGTCAAAAAATAATATGAGAAAATACCTCGCGCACAAACACATTTTTAAGACTGATTTTATCATTTTTCACGAGTTTTTATTCCGACTACATATTACATTTTAGATTATAATTTAACGTATCATAATTTTTAACTAATCAGTGTTGCAACAGGTTATTTAACCTTATCTCCAACCAAATGAAATGATAAAATTCTTGTGTAGTAATTGTAATATTCCAAAATGTTAATCATTCTACTCGGTTGTCAATAACTGGATATTTCCTAGATATTTTATAATATTAACCTTTCAATTCGTATTTAAAATAAGTATTTAAATTTATGAGGCGAATGTTAGCGGGAAAAGAAGCAGAGGAAGACCGAGAAAAACATGGCACGATCAGGTATGCCAAATACTTGAAAATGGTCAGGTTAGGAGTCGTTACAATCGGCGGGTATGTATGAGGAGATGCATGAACGTGGAAGAGGCGAAGAATGTTTGCAAGGACAGAGTGGTGTGGCGCTCTATTCTCTCTGCCTACCCCTGCGGGGAAGCGGCGTGATGGTTAGTTAGTTAGTTTTTTAGTCAATTCGTATTTTCATACGTAAATTTGTTTTTATAACGGCATAAAATATGTTTATATCAGTAAGATATCTTACAAAAAGATATTTAATACTTTTACAGCTTTTTTTACAATTTTTACAATTTTTTATCATTTACAATTTTTTACCATTGGTTTATCCGCAGATAAATATTTTTTTAAAAAAAAGAAATATTTTAAGTTGTGCTAACCTTATGTGTTTATTCAGGTGTTTTAAAAAAATAATACTATTATTTTAATTTGAAATATGGAAATTTAAAAATAAAAAAATCGTTGTTTTTTTTACATTATTAGATTTTTTTATAACATGTAAATATATATTTGTTTACATTGTCTGACTAACTAATATAGTCCTCGTTCTAATTCAGACAAATATTTCGATTTCTAATACAAGTACATAAATAGGAAAATTCATTGAAATTACAAAGGAAAAATAAGAATAGTAAAAATATTTATGTTTAATAAATAATTAGAAAACATTTTTTGTCACCCATTAAGATTTATTCATTCCTCAGCATTCTTACCATCCAATTCCACAAAGAAATCAAACCAAAAACCTGCTTAGCTTAACAGTAACTTCGCCATTCCATGATTCAGGCATGTCCTTATAAAGTGATTTACTAATATGGCTGTACTGTCTTTGACTATTATATGTCCTTATATATCCGCCTCCGTGGTGTAATGGTCGGCGTGTCTAGCTACGGGTCCGATTCCCAGGGAAAAGAATTATTAGTGATTTTTGCACTGTAATATTTATTTAATACTACCCTGGACTGGTTCCTGAAGCGCAAGAGTGATCACCTTGCCTTCATGTAAGTAATGATCAAGAAAACACTGCGTCAATTCGATGCAGTGCCCTATGCACCATTTGGTGCGGATAAGGGTTATAAGTAAGGGAGTAAGTATTTGAGTATTAAAATGACACATATTTTTATAAAAGTAGGACTGACTGTCTTTGAGTATTAAAATGACCTTGACTTATAAAACACATATTTTTATAGAAGTAGGACTGAATATGAAGAGGTACCAAAATAATATTAGGCATTGGAAAATCTTTTTAAAACAGTTTTGGCATTACATCACAAAATAGTGTGGTGCCTTAGGATTTTTTTAAATAATGTGCTTGTCAATACAAAGATAAAATTAATCTGAATCATAAAATATTTAGGTCCAAATGAACTATCACTTATCATTATATCTATCTGTGTTGCCAGACTATTTCAAGGAATTTATTAAACTCTATAGATAACCCAACCAAACTAAAATTATTATAAACTATGAAATTCTTTTTCTAGATTGTAAGGGAAAATAATATTTCTTATATAGCAACAAAGAAGAACCTTTCACAAAGCTATCAATATAAATTTTATTGATCGATGTAAAAATTAACAAGTTAGGAAGATCAAATCTTTGTATTATGAATTATGATTAAAAAATTATTATTATAATACAATATTAATAATTTATATAAATAATGATATTCCATAAAGTCATTAAATAATGAAACCACGTATAAAAGAACTTTCGTACATACATATCTATCACACTGTCTACATATATTCGTATTTGCATAATGGAGGGGGGTAGATCTGAAATAGATCCCATCACTCAGCCATGTTTTATTTTGATTGCATGGCATTTATATATAATTCTATAAATAAGTATTGTAAAATGTGCCCTCGCCAAGGGGAAGCCAGTGAGTGTCTTTTATTATAAATTGTAATTATGTATATGGCAAAAAAATAATAATTTATATAAAATATACCTGTCTTTAGAGTAGTGACCATGCGTTAGGTTCTGTATTCAATCCATGATACAACAAAGTATATTTTATGTAATATTAAGAATTATTAAATCATTTCATTAATTGATTCAGCAGTCACTTTGTGGTAAAATCTATCCATGTTTAATTTTAGTTTTAGTGCATTTTAAGAAATAATGGTATTCACTAAGTAAACCCAAATTAAAAATAATATAAGCAATTACATATGGGAGTGAACATTTTAACTACACAGGTAACTTTAATTTCACTGCTAAAATAAAACTACAATCATTCAATTTATTTTGTGTTTAAAAACTACCTGACAATGCCGATTAACATCCTGTTTCAAAGCGCTGAAGTCATATGAAATTAAAAGCTAAAAGCAAAAAAAAATTACTTAACTTATTGAATTTTCATTGTGATTCCAGCCCTGTACTGGCCACCTGACTGAAACAAAAGACTTTCTCTTCTTACCTTTGTATATTTATCAAGTAATATAATACAGCATCAATTCACTGGAGTTCCCTACGGTCGTTGGTGGAGTACAAAGGAAAAGAAAGATAAATTAATTATATTAAATCACTTTTCACACTGCGGCATCGGTGACGAAAGAGAGAGAGTACCTTACTTTGCTGCGGTTTATAAGGACTTGGTGACGTCACAAACGCGCGGGGCGCTCACCACATGGTGCATGTTACAATGCACTAGAGTTCATTTATTGCAATTTCGTCTCAAATGCCTCTATTTTATAGGCTTCTCTGTTTGTAGGATTGTAAAGATGGGTAAGGTAGATATTAAATATACCTTACAAATACTCAATCGAATTGAAAAAGCATTCTTGAATTAGTTTTACAATAGAAGGGAATCGAACCCGCAACACCTGTTATATACCATAGTCAAGCTCTATCAAACTTCGTTTCAATTTTCTAAGTAGGTTTATAAAATGATTATTTTCCTATATCGGTATCTGAAGTATGTGCGCCAAAATAACACTATATCTAATTTTAGGTATAGATACTAGAAAAATATATAATAATATAGCACTAGTGAATGTGGTATACAATGGCATTTTCTTCTTGTTGTTATTCATGACCTTCAACCCAATTCAAGATAGTAAAGAATGATCAATGCATCATATTCATTTATGCAACTCACTTTAGAAGCATAGAATCCTTAGCCATAATAATTATGAATTATTCAACACTAAATGAATAACCAATCATATTCTTTTTGCAATAAAATGCTACAATATGTATTATATTTAGTATGCTAGTACAGTTAAGTGAAATACTTTGATATGTTGGTATCCAAAACTTGTCCAATTTCATATGAAAATGTATAGCGACACAGGTAAAATATCATATCGCACACACACACACACACACACACACACACACACACACACACACACACACACACACACACACACACACACACACACACACACACACACACACACACACACACACACACACACACACACACACATATATATATATATATATATATATAATGTTGTTTTGACAGCTATCTGCTTATTTCATTATTTTTTTAAAGTTATGTTTAATTACATTTCAGACTTATTTTTCCTATTTTCATACTAACCTTATCCGCACCTAATGATGCATAGAACACTGTATTGCATCAATACAGTGTTATCTTATTATAAAGGATATAAATTATGTTTAATGCCTGCTTGGCGGTTATAGTCTTCTTCTTCATGGGTCATAATCTGGCCAGTCTCCACCCGTCTATCTTCAGTTCGTTTCTTCAACTCGGCATACCCGCTACAGCGCATGTCGGAGATAATATAGCCCATGTAGTTTAAGCGGAGTTGTCCTCTGTAGTTTGTGCCTTCGCACATGCCCTCCACAGTCGTAAGAAGCAGACCTGGGTGTCTATCATGGCCTATCCATTTGGCGTTCTACTTTATTTAGTAATCATCTATACCCCCTAGCTCTACTTAATACTTCGTTGTTCCCTACATATTCCCGACCAATGAACCCCAATACGCGCCTGTAGCACCACATCTCAAATGTCTCACCGCTCCTTTTCTACTTGCCCGATAGTCCATGTTCCACTTTCATATAACAGTATGCTCCACACCAGAGTTTAAATAAAGTTTTTTATTGTTTTTAAACTTAAACTGCGGTTATTGAATTAAAATTAAAATAAGAGCATCAAAAAGGACATAAAATATTGTTGCAAAATCAAGCTTAATTAGATTTTACTACTTCAACTGTGTAGTATATATTGTAGTCATACAGGAGAAAGTAACCAAGTGCATTGTTTTACAAAAACGTGATCATTGACTATTTGATATCTTACTAGCTTAATATTGCCCTTAAAAAAATTCCCAAAGGATTTTAAACTTCGAAGTATAATATATTGACTTGTTAAAATTGACTAACTGCATTGGTGTTTATTTTCTTACCAAGCATAAGTGACTTAAATGGCCCTCCTGAAAATTTTACGTTTTGGTAGTTGGTCACTTTCTCCTGTACGAACACGATATGTTTTTTTTTTTCATTTGATGAAAAAACAGCCAAACAGTTGATAATTTTTTTCAAATTATTTGTTCCAGCCGCTGACTGATGTGTTACTTCAAGGAATACAGATGCCTTATTTCTGTGCCAGAGGAATGATGGAAGGAAAAGCTCTATTCTAGACTACATCACCATTGTCTTATCAATAACCACTATCTTGTAAAATGATGTCATTGCTATGAATTCTCGGATTGTATGATAATAAGGTTTGAATGCTGTCACTTACAATAATATTCTTTAATTTAAGATTCTAATTTATTTTTGTAATGACTATTATTAAAGTTCTTTAATAAGCATATTTGTTTTATTTATATGTATACGTATTTAAAAAAAATATACAATGACAGAATTTAAAACAAAGATATAAGAAAAGAATGTAAGGCTGAACAAGGAATAATTGAAAAGATTAGGAAGAGTGCTTTAAGGTGGTATAGACATGTGGAGCAAATGGATGGCGATAGAATGACTAAGAAAATATATGTGGCGAATGTAAGCGGGAAAACAAAACGAGGACGGCCGACAAAGACTTGGCACGATCTGATCAATCCGAACCTAAAATCTGGTGGTGTCAAAAGTCTGCGTAATCGGAGGGCATGTATGATCTAGATAGATACTAGATGTATGGATGTGATGGAGGTGAGGAGTGTATGTCAGGACAAAAGAGTGGAGTTCCATCCTTTCTGACTACCTTTGCGGGGAAACGGCACAATGGCAGTAGTAGTGGTAATAGTAGTTTAAAAAAATGATAAAAAATATTAATGGCAAACTTGTTTCTCTTTTTGTAAAAATTAAGTCTAAGGATATTTATTTGATATAAATTTTTACATTGAACCTTTATTTTCACCTTCAAGGGTTAGTAAACATAGTATATCACTGGACCTATTTTATAACTCACAAATTTACTAAGGAACTGCCTTTCATTAAAACCACGAATGCATACCCAGCTATGACATGTGACAAAATTTATATAAAATGCAGCACCTTTTTATAATATGTTTTTTTTTTAAACATCATATCGATAAAATAGATTGACTGCTACGTCATAAAATGCAATTTTCTGGCGAAGGATTAAGACCAAGGGTGGCCAACCCGCGGCCTGCAGGCCGCATGCGGCCCGCCGGGTGTCTACTTGCGGCCCGCGGAGCATTTCACATATTTTTTCTTTAAGTGTAAATAAAACCACCAAAAGAACATTCCACCGCGCGTAGTTCATATCATATCTTATATATAAAAGTATTTCACTATCGTGACAGTTTCAAGACCCATATAATGGCGTCAAGTAGTAAAGACGTTTGACCAAAGAAGAGAAGAGTAACAGAAGAACTGAGAAGTTTTCTGATTATTTTTTTTATTGCCTTACTCTAATTTAATAAATTTGTTGTATTCTCATTTTTGTTGTATCTTCAAAAAAAAAAAAAATAATAATATATATACATATATTGAGTTGTCTAACGTGTGATTTCTTTAGTTCAAACTAAATGCAGTTTAATAAAATACATCAAAAATATTAAAACCATAAATAAGAGACATGATAGTAAACATATAGTAGAAGCAGGGAGATGCTGTGGCTAAGTTGGGTAGACAATCAAATGGTAAATTGGCATCGTGGGTTGAATTTCCAAAATCAATTGCAAAAAACCTCCGATAAGATTTAGTTTTGATTGACATGGGTGTTTGTGATGTATTTCACATAACGTCATATTTCAAAAAACTTTATTTTTCAGGAGATCGTTTTTAAAGTTTAAGAATGTAATAAAATGTATTAAAAATAAATATCAAGTACCTTATTGAACTTTTTTCTAGGGATAGAAAGATTGATAAAGACATAGAAAAGAGAGTGAATGCTGGTTTTAGCAAATAAAAATCTATCAGCGAAAGCTAAACTGGCAGTACACAACGGAGTCCTGGTTCCAACCCTTATGTATGGAAGCGAAGCATGGAGTTGGCAAAAGAAGGATGAAAGTAGACTGAATGTAGTCGAAATGCGATCCCTCAGACGAATGTGTGGCAAAACGATGTTTGATAGATGTTCGAATGATGAAATAAGGGGTATGCACTTATTACATCATTAGAACGCTAGGTGTTGCATAATAAAGAAAGCACTAGCTTGTGTAACTCGCTACCCTTGGATGAACTGTTTGCAAATTTATATTATGTGTGAGTTTTTGATATCATTTTTCTAAGGTAGGTAAAAATAAATCATCTTAAAAATAGAATGGTAATTTGTTTCTAATATAACAATCATTTAAAATCAGTTCTGTTTATAGTAAACAGAAAGGGCTAGAACGAAAATAATGTGTTGTGTTTTGGGCTTGTTGATGTGTGTGGTTTGGTTATTAATATTTATTTTAATTTCTTTTCCGATTGCAATTGTTTCGGCGTTTCTATACATCATTTTATATACTGTTCTAGGTTGTTGTAATTGCTTAGAGGTATGTCGTTTATATATATATACATATATATATATATATATATATATATATATATATATATATATATATATATATATAAATGTATATGTATATAGTATCAACCATTTACAACAGGGTTGTCATACGATAGTACTTCTACAAATGGTTTTTTTTTTCAGCCAATTACAAATCTCTTGCTGAAAGGAATCCAGTTTCCACACTATTGTTTAATGAGAATGCAATGTTGCGGATGTGGACTGTAAATAAAGAAGCTTTTATATATTTAAATATACTACCCGTGTCTTTTCATATGTCCAAAACTATGCTGTTAAGCACTCTAGGGACGGTTGGTAAAATTGACAATATTTATTTCATTTAAAATTCTCTTACAACACTTTGAGTGTGTCAAAATACTTGTTCACAAATCTGGATTATCTCCAATTAGGAGTTATTTTTTGACATCTCAACATAAATGAAGAAGAATATCGAGGTCTGGGCATTTACAGGGCTTACAACCATCATAGGCTGGTTTAAGTGATCATTTTACACACGTGTAACATTCGCCAATTCTACCCATGATTGACAACCACACTATTCACGTTCTTGGAGCTTCTAGATATATTATAACATTATAAGTGTGTACAAATACTTGTCCACAAATCTGGATTATGTTACACATGTGTAAAGCGATCACTTAAAACTGCTTATGACGGTTGTAAGCCCTGTATATGCCCAGACTTTCATATTCTTCTGCATCTATATTGAGATGTCAAAAAATAATTTAAAATTCTCTGAAAAGTCACAAATGAATTCAATGAATTTTTTTATTGTCATTTTATTGACCGTTTCTTAGATACAATTCATTCAAGGAATGTTACTCTACATATATGAATTACAAATAAAATATTTAAAATTCTTTTCTTGTTTTATATATAAAAATAAAACCCTTATCCGCACCCCAATGGTGCATAGGGCACTGCTTTATATAAACGCAGTGTTATCTTGATCGTCTACACATGAAGGAAAGGTGATCAGCCCCCCGCTTCAGGACCAGTCCAGGGTAATATTGAATAAATATTACAGTGAAAAAATTCACTTATATTTATTTGACCCCCCTGGGAATCGAACCCGGGGCCTCCAGAACGGTAGCCGAGCATGCTGACCATTACACTACGGAGGCGAACAAAATGTTTTAATAAAAATAATATACCTTGGTAATTTTGTAATCAAACCATATTACATTAACCCTTCCCTTACGATGCTAAAAACTTCCGCGCGCTCCGGTAATATGTATTTTGTACACCATATGAAAATGTGATTTAAAAACAGGAAAAATGTGAATATTCCGAAATGTTGCTTTTATTGACCATAGTTGAAGTTGACATGTATCGATTTTGTAATGTGTACTCTGATAAGTAACTAAAAAATTAAAAAAATACATCGTAAGTATCCGCCATAGATAGTGCAGCGATACAACCATCGCGGACGGCGTCTTGTGGGCAACATTATGAAGCCGCGTGTGCGTGTACGTAAAGTGCGGCACGCACGCATACTCTGAGAAACGTCTGTGTATTAGTGATTCTATCCCCGATTAATCTTACAATTTATTTATTTCCGTCGCTGCAAATGAATAACTTTATATTATGATACTTTTATGTAACACATGATAGTATTACGGAGGAATACAAAAAATTCTGAGCCCATATCTATTATATTTTACACTGATATTCTCATTTTTAATCTCGAGTTGTAGTAAATACATACCGGGAGGGGAAGGATAATAATGAATTACAATCACCTACCAAAGACATTATTTGTAAGGAAAATGTTGATTGCAAACGGATATGAAATGATGTAGACATGTGATTCAAAAAGTGTTATAATTTATTTGTTCATAACTTAAATTATGATTAAAAGTAGGTGTTAGAAATGTGGACAATATAAAAATGTTAAAAATAATAAAGAAAAACAATTTGACATAATACTTTTGATGTACAGGAAATAATGATATTTGAGGGACAGAGAAGAGATTTCCCGGTTGTAGACTGAGATGCATTAAAATAAATTAAGCTTTCACTGCAGCTTTTAGCTGTGCCTGCTGATATTCTTGCTGTAGTTTGGACAGTATTTTAGTGTGGCTTTCTTGCTTTTTGTCCAAGTTGGAAATTAATTCGTCGACCCTCTTCAATTCCTTAGATATGTATTCCATTCTTTTGTTGACATTCTGACGTGCTTCTTCTAGGTCTTGTTTAATCAGAACGGGACCAATAAGTTTGTAAACTTGGGCATCCTTCTTTATAAGCTCGAGTTCATCCTTCACCGCTTTATTTTCATTGAGCTGGCCGTCTAATAGTTTTCTTTGGTTAATCGCTTTATTGAAATCTTTTTGAACACCTTTGAATGCATCTAGCTCTTTTTGGAGTTTCTTCTGTATTTCTTCGGCCATTTCTTAGTTTCGGTAGAGGAAATACACAAACAATCACTTTAAAATAAGTAAAACTCAACAACGTGCTCAGATGTTCTAAAAATTACAGCGGTTTTCTTATTTTTTGGTTAACCAAGTCGCCCACAACTGTCAGAAATCGTGATGCATATTTATAGCGATTAGTGAAATATAAATGTATCCTGTCATGCAATTCTTTCGTTTCTAATTTAGTAGGTAAGTACGTAAATGGACATTTTTCTCTAATATTGGTTGCAATGAGAGATTATTTGGATGGTGCTATTGCACGCTTGACATAATGTCAAAAATGTTTGACGTTTTTTGTTATCTCTGAATGAGTCATGAATGAATATTTCGTGGAATGGCGGGGTGTATCTGCGCAAGTCCGACGTTTTATTAACGAATCTTATTCAAAAATCAAAAGTTGGCACCTGCGTTTTATAACTAAGAAACATCAATAACCTTTGTGCGTTGTTTAATTTATAAATCTTCTATATAAGGGTACTAATATTTGAATTCATTAACCGGTTTATTATCATAATCGTTATTAGTCAGACTGATGTTTTTTTGTTTAAATTTATTAGTCACTACAAGATGTCTGGATCGTGCATCGAGACGGCGGAGGCTCCCGCTTGGCTCTCAAAACTCGAAAGACGGAGAGAAAAATTAAGTAAAGGGAAACTTGGACATGATAGCGGAGCCGGTGCAGCCTGCAATTCGTGTGGTAAACTTTTTTCAAATAATATTTGATGTATTAAAAATAATATTGTATTAATTAATACGAAGAGCAGGTAAAGAGAATCAGAGTACTCTGTTAATGTTATGTTTTCCACCAAATAGAGTAGTTACTACATATATAAAATACGATCAAATTTTAGGCCTAGATTTATTTTTTAAATATTTATTTTTATAGATTAAAATAAACACTACTTATGTAGTTTTTTTCCACATGAATTTTATTTGACTAGCAACTGGGTTTCGTCGTAACCGACATCATCAGACTGGTGTGAGGCTAGACAAAATTCTGTTATGTACACAACAAGGCAGGGGTTGAAAACCATGATTTCAAATAATTTATTTTTATATAATCTATCGTTTTGCAGAGACCCACCAAGCCACCTGATGTGATTTGTTGTGAAGTTATTTTGTTTTTTATATTTAATAAAATAAATATTACAAATATTATCATAGTATATGATATCAGCACCATGATTTATGTCGATTTAAAAAGAAAATCAATACATTTCTTGAATACCAATACCAAAATCTTTGTTAAGTTCTTAACTCATAATTATCAAATCCCTTCGCCAGCGGTCCGCAGGCGTATGTAAACACTCATCCAAAATATGTTGAGACTTCATTTTGGTAGCGTTGTAGCGGCACTCAAATTTTACGGCAAACCATGAATGATGCCACTATGGCGGCACTCCAGTGTTAAGGGTTAATAACCACAAACTTATTATCAATTACTTACAAAAAATACTACCTCAAGGATGCAAAAATAGCTTTTATTTGGTGCCCATTCTAATTTGGGCTCCATTTTGGCAAAGGTAGAAATGTCAAGAGCGTTTTTTTTTTTTTTGTTTTTGTAATAGCACATATTGCGCTCTGCTCTGAAATTTTAATTATTTTCCCGGTAATTTTCCTACTGACTATACTCTGCCAGTCTGCCGTCCGACCATCAGTATACTAATCGCAAGCAACTACTAACCCAATTCCCATCTGTACAATGTTTTTTTTTTGGCGTCTCTTGCGCTCTACCAACAGTATGTAAAAGACGCTTTTAACCCTTACGGGTCCAATGTCGAATCTCATTCGACAGCGATTTTTTGCTCTTAGGTCCCATGTCGGATGTTATTCAACATTTTTTTCATCATCAGTATTAAATAATTAAATATTTAAATTCCAAGCTTACATTTTTGTCACTCGGATCTATTACAACAGAATGTGGAGCAGAGGACAAAATATTTTTTTCCAATTGGAATGTAACTGTCTATCATGATTTTTTTTAATTTTGGAGGACCGGAAAGGGTTAAGTGTTTCCCGCAAGCAATGTATTAACACATTTCTGATGGGATTCGATACATATTCAGTTATCTTGATTGTTCACACACAAAGGAAAGGTGATCAGCCCTCCGCTTCAGGTACCAGTCCAGGTGGGGTCAAATAAATATTGGAATGGAAAAAACACTTATATTTATTTGACCCCCCCCGGGAATCAAACCCGGGACCTCCAGAACAGTTGCTGAACGTGCTGACCATTACACTACGAAGGTGGACAATTATATACATAAGTAACCGCAAACCCAATGCCGATTTGTACAATGTTTTTTGGCGTCCCTCGCTCTCTACCCAAGTAATCAAATAGAATGCTTATAAGCAACTACTCCCGCTCTCTACCAACAGTATGTAAAAAACACTTTCAAGTGTTTCCCCCAAACCATGTGTTAATTCAATATTCCGGATGGCAGGTTCCAAGTGCCCCGGACTCGATCTCCACTTTTGGCGCAAAGTGTGCCGAGCGTGCCACTGCCACAAGGATGTGCACGATGTCCAGGATGACGACATGGCGGGATGGGCGCAGTTCCAACTCCTAGGAACGACCAGGCCCAAGAAGGCCGATCGTGAGTGTCTTTTTTATTTCACAAATTTTAATGGAAGAAATCACGTATGAAAAAAATGTTGTAAATCCTCGCTTTCTCCTGCAAAAATAATACAAAGTAATAAAAATATTAAGCTAATTTAAAAAAAAAAATATTGTAATACAAAATGTTGAGGCTTATGTATGTAGACCTAAACTATGTAATAACAACCACACTTCTCAAATTTCAAATATTATATACATATATGCTTTATTTAGACACTTCAAATCATAAGGATCTTTGCTAAAAAACTAAACTCATCAAATCAAATCATAGATGCTGCCGATAAAAAGCATGTGAAAAAAGGTGTCAATTGAAGCAGAAATATAATTTCCAATTTATTCATACGACAAACCCAGAATTTGTGAACAAGGATTTGGACACATTCAAAATATTGTGGAAAAAACCTTGTTAGAAATTAATGTTTGCTATATAAACCATCAGCAAATATTTTGAAGGACCACTGTAAATAAATAGGTTGTTGCCTCTTAATCCAGTTTAAAAAAAAAATAGTTTGGTTTTTATTTAAAGTCGGGTTGTGGTCCCGTGGTTAGCGTCGCGGACTCTTACGTCAGAGTTTCTAGGTTTGATTCCACTCTACCACATTTTGATACCTATTTCTAATAATGAGGCGTTTAGGCTCACAGAAATAGTATGAAATTGAAATATTTGTGTAAATACTAAAAAAAACACAATTTTTTTTTTTTTTTTTTTTTAATTTAAAAAAAGTTCTGAATAATTATTATACTCTGTAATAAAAAAAATTGACAGCTAAAAGTAAAAATTATGAAGTTTAGGATTGCGATTATCTACAAAACAATAATTAATCCATATATTTTTTTGAAAGGCCTATAGATAGCCTTATCTGCGAATTATAAACAAGATAATAATAAATAAAAAAATCTTGATAATGATTATGGGGAATACCGCAAATAATTTCAATATAATGCTCTCTATTTCACAAACCAATATAGTATTTTAGATTTTTTATAAGGTTTTTAATAATTGATGGAATAATTTTTCTCATTTATTTGATTAAAATTAAATACTTGAATATACCCTTTATCGAGTTTCATTTTTATTTACGACTAGTTTCGAAAACGACAGATGTTTTCATCTTCTGGTACAAATTAAAACTAAATAATATAATTTTTCTCATATTATATATTTTTTTCAAATAAACTTCTTAAAATAGAACTATAAAAAAGAACGATAGTAAAGATAGATGATGAAGGATTTAGGAAAAATTAATTGATTCGGCAGTCACTTTGTGGTAAAATCTATCCATTTTGAATTAATGTTTTACATAGTAAATACCACTTTTTCTTAAAATCTACTGTGACTCGTGTTTTGATGCATTCCGCATAATTTTTAAACACGGTGTTTGAAAATGATGCGGAATGCATCGAACCACGCGTCACAGTAGATTTTGAGAAATAGTGGTATTTACTAAGTAAAACATTAATTAAAAAAGATTAAGGAAACACTTGTTTTTATACCACTTGAGTTTATTTATTTTTGACTACTAGTTTCGGAAGCTAAGCTTCCATCTTCAGGTCTGAATAATAATGTTATTATTCAGACCCGAAGATGGAAGCTTAGCTTCCGAAACTAGTAGTCATAAATAAATAAACTTAAGTGTTATAAAAACAAGTATTTCTTTAATCATTTAATATGACATACGTCAAATTGTCACCCTATGTATATGAAGACGTCATACGGCACATTTAGTATTTCGAGGTCAATATCACAGGGATTTGCAGAATACATCGAGAATATGTTGGTTGATATATAACATTCGATACAAAATATGTTTCTAAAAATATTTTATAGAATATTACTACAAAAAATTATCTGGCAACATCTTATGTTGAGAACCCCTGACTTGCAAAGATATAAAAAGGGTCATAAATGGGTCTATTTAAAAAAAATATATATTTTATTGTTTTTGAGAAATCTTATGAGAATAAATCCGAGGATTTTTTACTTATTTGTTCTAATAATAACCCAAAGGTAGGGCGTTTAATATTTATTTTGACCCCTCCCCCCGGGAATCGAACCGGCACGGTAGCTAAACGTGCTAACCACTGCACTACAGATATTCATATTAAATTCAGTGTTTGTGTGCCGTAAGCAAATTTTTAGTATCATTTAGTTTTTTATTAAAAACATTTACTGAAGTAGATAGGTGTTCTGCAAATAGTATTATCAATCATATTTAAAAATAAATATTCCCACTATCTTTGAACGTACGCAATATTTTTATTAAAATTGCATTTTGCAAAAATTTACAATTTATGATAACATTGCTTTTTATACTCGTTAAAAATAACAAAAATTTAATATACAATATGCAAAAGTTTTATCGTTGTATTTAATTGATATTTCAGCATAGATGAAGAAATCTTTTTAAATGATACTATGGGATTTACTTTATCATATTTTTGTCCGCCTCCGTAGTGTAATGGTCAGCACGCTCGGCTACCGTTCTGGAGGTCCCGGGTTCGATTCCCAAGGGGGGTAAAATAAATATAAGTGATTTATTCACTGTAATATTTATTCAATACTACCATGGACTGGTACCTGAAGCGGAGGCCTGATCACCTTTCCTTCATGTGTAAACGATCAAGATAACACTGCGTTTATATGACACAGTGCCCTATGCATCATTGGGGTGCGGATAAGGGTTTTATTATTATATATTATTATTTGCTGGTTTGTTAACATGTTATGCCCTTGTTAATATAAATAAAGTAGAAAATAAAAATTCTCACTTTTCTTCTTCATGAGCCCTCTGACCTCCACTGCTGGATATAGGACTCTTCCCCTTCTTTCCATTTCCTCCTGTCGGTTGCAGCTTGTAGCCAGTTTTTACCCCCCACAGCAACTATGTCGGCGGACCATCTCTTTTGGGGTCTTCCGACAACTCTTTTGTTCTCCCAGGGTCTCCATTGTAAAATTCTTGGGGTCCATCTTGTGGGGTCCTGTCTTGCAATATGTCCTGGCCATTGCCATTTGAGTTTTGCCACGCGATCCATGATATCTTTTACTTTGGTTCTTTTCCTGGTATCACTAGGAAAATATATTCACTAGGATTATTAAATTAATAGCAGGAAATGTTGAAAACAGTTGATGTTTTTTTGTAACTGTTTTTATTTAGAAAATAACGCTTTGTTTTACAGATACCGTGATGAAAATTCAAGGTATATCAGATGAGCCAGTCAAACTCGATTGGGTACCGCCGAATACATCTCCAGATATAGTAAGGATGCTTTCTCTTGATTACTTGAAATATCAAAACATTGGCTTTCTGAATAAATCCAATTTCTAGTAAAGTCAGTCCTGTCTCGAGTTCTATTTCAAGAGCTTGTTTGCAAGTCCAACAACGTTATTGTAATGGGCTAAGCTTCACCACCACTGTTATTTCACCTAATACATGCCCTCATGTAGTGCTAGAATTGATTGATACACTCACTTCTTAAAGAAGACAGTTTTTGAGTATAAATAAACAAAACACCTTATGTAATTACTGTTCACATTACTTAAGTATGTATAGGGCCTGTGCCCTGCTAAATTCTAAAGAATCAAATTAACCTTGCACTTTGAAATTCAATACAACTTTGAAACACTGATTCAAATAATTAAACATAAATATATCTTTAAAAGTTTGCAAGTTAAATATTTTCATAAAAAAGTCATAGCTGTAAAATAAAATTAAAATAGTACAGATAATATATACGAGTCAGTCCTTTGCTTAGTATCGACCCTGAGGCAGTGGCTCTAAGATCGACTATTGTATTGAAAATCTGCGCTTATCGTAAGAACATAAATAAATCTTTAAAAAACTAATGATAATAACAATGCATCGTTACAGGTGTCAGACTACATGACTAGTTTGGGTGAAAGTCTGGCCCCTGTGGCAGGTTCGGACGGTGCAGCTCGGAGAAGAGAACAACTTCGAAGACAGATACCTCCGCATGACATCAGCAGCGACCTCTGTTGTCACAAGCTCACGCAACAAGAAAAAGAGAGTCATCAGGTAATACAATATAACAACCCAATTTCATCAGACTCTTCCGTCTGAATCTTAGAATCAGGATGTTATAACTCTTTTATTTTATGTACATTTTTTTTTTAATTAAACACAGATTTTTTGAGTCTACTAAGGTACATTTTATTAAAAAAACACATAAAAATTAATATTGTGACAATTATTTCGCCTAGTTATGGCATTTTCAAACAAATGTCATAACTAGGTGAAACAATTGTCACAATATTAATTTTTCTGTGTTTTTTTTAATAAAATACAACTTAGTAGACTCAAAAAATCTGTGTTTGATTTAATAATTAGTATATAAATTAAAATGGAGTTCTACAAATTGAAGGCCAAATCAATAAATAAAAACTCTTTTATTTGTTTACAGGAATATATCTCTCGTATCAAAAATCAAGTTGTCGGGATGGGAAACATTGTCAGGATTGGTACCATTCAGAAAGGAAGCGCTCTGTCCATAAACACGGAAGGCAGTCAACCCGTCCCGGGAACCAAGTCATACAGCTTACCTCTTCGAGTGTCCAATCTCGGAAAGGGAATCAGGTTTTCCAACATCCCCAAGAACACGACGGATAAGCATCTGGTTCTCGATAACAGTGGCAATGTCATCACCAAATCGGCTCACATTGCTGACTACAAGACCAGTCCTATTATCAGTCGTGTTGTGAGAGACAAGCTGAACTTCATGCGGATTGAATCTGACAGAATAAAGAGCGCGGTAGAGCACGGACCTATTTACGATCGCCTGTTCATAGATTTAAAGCAACTCAATGTTTCCGTAGATAATGACGTTTATCTAAATCCGATCAAAAACTTCCGCACGGAGTATAATGCCAATCCTAAATTCAAAGATGAAACCACAGCTTTTGTTGAAGCTCAAGGGGCCAAGATTGTGACTCCGTGTTCGTTAAATAACAACGATAATAGTTTGAGGAGTCAGATGATGCCCAATAACTATTCTCAGAACGGTACAATCTTCGGACCGACTGGCGAAATCTGGAGCTGGTCAACTCACCCTGAAGATCCAAATAACTCTGTCGATCCATTGTATGCTAAAAATGCCAATCCGAACTATCTCGCATCTTCTCAGCAGAATCAAAATCTCGCCAACAGGATGCATGCCAGTTCATTGTCCTCAGTTGGTCGAGAAAATAGCCATTCCGATATTCCTCCTATTCCCAACTACGATACTTACCCGGGACAATTAAACAAAGGGCTGTTGCAAATGGATAGCATGCCGATATATGAAAACGTGGGAGATTTAGGAGAACATTTCGATCATCTGTCCCCTATGAAATCCACTAAAGGAGACCTTTATCCCGGTAACAGGAAGCCCGGCTATCTCCAGTCGTTCGCTTCGGAGGATTCGATAATTCCTGACCAGATGATAGAGCAGGTAGCCGATTTGAGAGTGAATCCGAACGATAACTCTGAAAATGTAATATCTTTGCCTTGTCAGCGCTGCTGTTTGCCGATTGCGCAGGGAGAAGTTGCTGTCAATGCGGAAAGGGCAGGCAAAAACGCCTCGTGGCACCCGCAATGCTTCAAGTGCAACAAGTGCAACCAACTTCTGGCGGACTTGGTGTACTTTTATTATCTCGGCGAGTTATACTGTGCCAGAGATCTAGCCGAGGCTCTGAAGATCCCGCGTTGCTCGGCTTGCGACGAGTTGATATTCTCAGGATCTTACACCGCGGCGGAAGGACAATTCTTCCACGTCAATCATTTCTGCTGCTATCACTGCGACCAACCACTCGGAGGAAAACAGTACATTCCGGATAACAAGTCCGGCCAGCCGATGTGCTTGGACTGCGACTACAAGTTTCACGCTGAAAAATGTAACAAGTGCAAGAAAATTATCGGCCCTGAGCAACAGGGCGTTTCCTGGTCTTCGTTCCACTGGCACGGGACTTGCTTCAACTGCTCCTCCAATCTGTGCGGGAAAAGTCTACTGAGCGGAAAGTTTGTGATGAAAGGCGAACTACCGTTCTGTAGCGCAACTTGCCTTTCCACTAAAAAAGTCTGATTTTATAAAACGTAGTTTTTTTTTTTTAAAGAAAGCTTAAATGTGTCCATGCACATTTTTTTCTAGTTCTTGTGTATTAAATACAAATTAGTTAAGTGAAAAAAAATATGTATGTTAAATTTACAATTTTTAAGCTGTTTATGTATGCAATAATATGCAAAATACATACATACATATTTACATATAAATATTTACGCTAATTGTCTATTGTGAGTTGAACTTTATGGCCATATATTTTGTGTAAGAATTTTTTTTTACGTGTGCATTATGGTGGTTGTTGGTAATTATAGATAGGCTTTTTAAAATATTTTTTACATTGGATTTTTTTTAATGGGATGAGTGATATTAAAACTCCTTCTGGCCTTCATCAGCACCCAATAGTGCATGGGGCACTGAATCGAGTTGATGGAGTTTTAACTCTGTCATCAATTGCACAAAAGCAACGGGATCAGTTTTGTGCTTCCAGTGCCAATTCAGAGAATGTGAAAAATCACCTATATTTATTTGAGCCCCCTGGGAATCGAACTCGGGACCTTGGGAGCCAAAGAGACTAACCATAAGAATACAGAACCAGAAGAAACTGGAGAACGTATTTTTTAGAAAAAGGAAAAAAGAGCATTTTATAAGCAAATTAAAAATAGCCGGAATAAAAATTATTACCACAGAATTTATCTTCTTATTTTATAATGCAGAAGAAGCGACTTTTTAGTTTCATGTTTCAATAAAATTCTTTATTGTCAAGGAAATATACATTACATTTATTAAATATGAATTTATTTAAACCAAATTGTCCTTATACAGGGCGCTGCCATTAAAATTGTGATACATATATATAAACTTCAAAACTTGAATATTTACAGCAGATTAATATGGAAAAAAAATAATAAAATACAATATCTTATAAACATAATATTTTATGTCATTTGTCTAATAAATAATTTTGGAAGAAATGAAAATTGTTTTATTTTTACTTGTTTTCTGTTTTTTTAATTTTCTGATTGGTAATTGCTGATTTTACGAGTCATTGGGTGCTATTCTTTATGATGATATTTATACAGGTTTCTCACTTCAAATTGGAGGTTTTACAAACCAAATAGGATGCCTTACAAATCAAATTGGATGTTTCACAAAATTGGACGATATATTTTTAAAAATATTTAATATGGAATAAATATTAGAGTGAAAAAATCACTTATATTTATTTGACCCCCCTGGGAATCAAACCCGGGACCTCCAGAATGGTAGCCGAGTGTGCTGACCATTACACTACGGAGGCGGACAGACATATTTGTATTTACTAAGTAAAATTTTAATTAAAAAAGGAATTTTAGAGTTCACGTTTTTTACCAGTATACCCACGATATATAAGTAGTTTCGAAGATCTTGTCTGAAAACTTAGATAGTACATATCACGCGCACAGACTAAGACAGCGTGCCGAGCAGGTGTTGTCTCAGTAAAAAGTAAGCCTTTTTTGTTATTCCTTCCTGGCATATAAGTACTGCACTGCGGTTATTAAATTAAAGGATTCGGCAGGAGATAAAGTAAAAAGTACATTTGATCATAAAGCATATTTTATTTATAAATAACTGTTAAATATGGCATCGTCGACAGAAACTTGAAATATAATGCAAAAGAATTTTTTTCAACCTTTGACTAGAGATTATTGTAAACAATAAACAAAAAATGTAAAAAAAAAACACAAAAAAATATACCTGCCAAAGAGAATTTTTTACAATTCGATTTAATCGTGTCAACAAAAAAATTAGGAGATAAATAAATAATGAGTGTAGTTTTAGTAAAACAATATTACATATTTTATATTTACTGGCACAGGCAAATAGAGCATTATGTACAAATAAATGCGAGTTTATTTCATGGATAGAAATTAATGCGTTACATAATTTTGGATGAATTTACGATGAATCAAAGCCACCAAAAAATGCAAAGGTTAGTCTGACTTATTTATGTGATGTGCATTTTATTATTTATTATATTTCTTCATAAGAAACATTGTGTAATATTTGTCTTAACAGAACTTGGTAAAAACAAGATCGTACATATATTTGATTTTTCCCATAATTCTGTCAAATTTATAAAGATTATCCACCCAAATAATGGATGCAGCGGTGTGATCAAGCTTTGTGAAATATCATTCCACAAAAATACTATCAGCATCAGAACAGCTGTAAATATCTAAGTTTAGTCAGATATTAATGCCTTAGCACACAAACTTACTGATTGCAGGTAGTGTCTTCATACTTTTTATATGAATTTCTTAGTTATTATTTCACTAGAATCATGTATATGTATTTACTTATCAATACTTATTACTTGGATAATAAGTAATCTATTTAGTTATTACATAAGAAACGTGATAACTTTGTACTCTCCTGTAAAAATTATAATCAGTACATTGCCAAGTCATTGATATAAATATGTAGATTTGAAGGATAAGTGATTTTACAAAATTGATTGGAATTTAGGCATTTAATTAAGCGATTAAATATAAATATCGCCTGTGATACAAACAATTCCATTGATTTTATATTTACATACTTCTTCGTCACTTTGTCGATTGAAGACACTAATTTACCCATCAATTCACCATAATTATTGCTAAATACTTTATGTAACAAACCAAAGTATGGTAACGCTAGATCACAGAACATTTAGAAGTTCATAAGCAAAGATCTACCTTTCATAAATAAAACAAAAAAAAAGGAGAATATTTTAAATAAATGCGTGTGATGATAATGTAATGTTTATAAGCCGTGGCACTAAAATAATATATGCTTAAAATCTAGGGACTAACCAATAAATACAGCAAAAGTTAAATGCATTCAAATTTAAACTAAAATCTGGTGGATGTAAAATGAACACCATATCCATAATTATCGTAAAAGTATTGAATAGTTATTCGTCACTTGTTTTATACGAAAAAGAAACCGTAAGTAAGCGATATGATATATTTGATTAAAATATCAAACAGTTTTAAGTTAACGCATCATCTTGTGCTTTTCCAACAAAAATCACTACATATGTACATGTAGGGAAAAACTAAATCTATTATGAATTCAAAATGATACACATAATCATGCAAATATATAATTATATAAAAAAAAACAAGTGCTTTAAATCGCCCCTTTAAAACATTATCGTGTATAACTAGACTCTTACATACTATATTACAGTAATATAAAAAATATAAAGATTCAATTTGGTAAAAAATATTTTTACAATTAAGGCTAGTATTTGAAATCTACTAAGAATTGATTTTTATTTTTGGTATTTTTTTAAATTCTCATATCTACAATATTCTGCCAGTATATTAGAGTTAGATAGATAACAATTTTGGTTACAGCACTTAGTTTAGGCCGCTTACAGTTTTATTTTTATAAAGCGAAAAAATTACATGGCTAGTGACATTAAATATACATAAAAGTAGCACAGGATTATCATTTATTTGATAGTGAAGTATTGATTTATCACATGATAAGAGTTTACAGAACTGGGTTTTAATTTTTGATTCACTTGCATTGAATTAGATTAACCGGATCCACGCGGCTCGCATAAGCGTATGTGTTTTAACAAGACATGCCCCATACGCGGCTGACATAAGCGTTTGTGTTTTCACTTTGCTCCAAGTTTCGAACCTCAGTTCAACTTGGAGGGATTTTTTCATGGTGTGGAACTTTGGATAAAATAATACGTCAATCCTCGGCCTTATGACATCTGTTGAAATATCTGACTAATAATTTGTAACATCACAAGGATAAATAAAACAACAGATCCCTGATTTTTCTTGCGGTCGGTAATTAGTCCGCGCCATAATCATGCCCTATATCTGTCTCACTCTCGACGCTACGCATCGCCAGTGGGTAAGAGTGACACAAGATGCGTGCTTTGATTTATTTATGTTACGATCTAATTTGTTTATATTACGATATATTTCAAGAATAATGTGACACACGTGTATTATAGAGTACCAAAAAGGCACAATGAATCCCTTTGAACGTTTTTGTTTAGGAAAATAAATCGTTTCATAACTAAATACATGATAAAAGTAATCATTTAAAAAACGGCGAAATACAGCCGCGCACGAGCGTCTCTTAGGAACAAAGTTAACGCGTTTAAAAGGTTAAAAATAAATTTTAACTTGATTGACACACTGGAAAAAAATTATTTAAATCTTCTAATCATACAAAATAAGTACATTTTTGCTAATGTGCATTTAGCAAATACGCTAAACTCACTTTTTTTTAAATAACACAGTGCAAAAAAGAGAAAAAATATCAACAATTCATTTAACACACTATGCACAGGAATTAGCCTCATTTCAAAGTCAGAATAGAAGGAATTACATATTTAATGTTTTTATATGAATATTATGTACCAATCTTTTTGTTAAGGTATTAACTATATGTACGTAATTATCAAATCCTGTCGCCAGCGGTCCGCAGGCGTAAAAAACACCCGTCTGAAGTGTGTTAAGATATTTGATTTTCGTGTATTCTTTTCCTATGTAAAATGTAAATAACATTATAGAAAAATTATAGAATTTAAATACGTCTAAGAAGACATATTATATTTGCAACATATTAAAAATTGCTCACTATTGGCACTGGCCCTCCACATAAAACATTCTATAAGATGTTTTGTAAATAAAACATTCTGTATGTATGTTGCACCATAATTATATAAAAATATATACATACATATATATCATTTATTGACATTCAAGCAAGCTATATATATATATATATATATATATATATATATATATATATATATATATATATATATATATATATATATATGTCCGCCTCCGTAGTGTAATAATCAGCACGCTCGGCTACCGTTATGGAGGTCCCGGGTTCGATTCCCAAGGGGGGTTAAATAAATATAAGATTTTTTCACTGTCATATTTATTCAATATTACCCTGGCCTGGTACCTGAAGCGGAGGGCTGATCACCTTTCCTTCATGTGTAAACGATCAAGATAACACTGCGTTTATATGACGCAGTGCCCTATGTACCATTGGGGTGCGGATAAGGGTTTTATATATATTCTTCTCCGTCTTAATCCTCATTGCTGAGGGCTGTGACCCTTGCAGAAGCAATGACTCTTCTCCAGTTATCCCTTGACTGCGCTGCACGTAGCGCTCCAAACACTGAGGTGCCTGCTGCATATATATATATATATATATATATATATATATATATATATATATATATATATATATATACATATTATTTTTATTTATATTTTGTGGCATCAAACGATGGCACTGAGGAATCAAAAACCTTGGTTACTTCATTAAAACAATTAATTATACTTAAAATTTACCAAAGTCAGCTTGGTTCAAAATATCAGCAGAAATACATATACATAATTATCTGTATGTTTGGAGAGATAATGACCTAAATCTGTTTTGGTGATGAGAAGCAAAATCACATTGATAAAAATAGGTACAGGTATAGTAATAAAATTAAATTTTGAAATATTTTAAAAGCATGATTTGAATAGAGGTAGATGAAGCACATTACTATTTAATTATTTTTTAATATACATATTATATTTCTGTGCATACCTTTCTTATTAGCTAAAATTATAAAATATTATGCTTACTTCTAAAAAAAGAGAGAATAAAAGTTTAAATAAAAACAACTAGAAAATGTTGATACGAGAGCATAAAATAAATACCATAATTATTTACATATAACATAGAGAGCTGCCAGTCGAGATTCATTTAAGCAAAAATGTCATAGAAATGAGTTTATCCGATATGTGTAAAAAAAAACACAATTTTAATAAATAATCAATAAGCTATAAAATCCAAATATCAATATCATTCGATGGGCGTTACTCGAGTAATATACAAATTCAAAGTTTTATAAAAATCAAAAAAGTTGATTTGTTTAAATATTACGTTTGTTCATAAAAATGAGATTCAAATCCTAGTAAAAGAGTCAAATATATATAAAAATATGTGTATAAAATTTCAAGAGAGAAGTCACTGGTCAATATACAGAGTTTGCAAATTTTCTTTTATTTGCAGAAAATTTGAATTTAAAATTAATAATATCGCTGGTTTATAGGAATAAGAGCAATTTAACTAAACACAGGATTTAAAATTATTTATAGACAACCGATAAATTGCAAACATTTATAAAAATTTTGAAAAAAAAGTAAGTGTATAAGAATTATAGGAACCTCAAAAATTTCAAGAGATGGACAGTTAGTAATCAATTTAATAAATTTCAAAAACAAAAAGGTATTATGTGATTAAAAAAAAAATTATTTGAAATTATATTTGAAGAGAAATTCATAACTGTTACATGTCTCATTAGCCTAATAAACCAGCGCTATGTTACAAAAGTTGGTAAAATTACTGATACAAATACATTGCGAGCATACTGCGAAAATTAGACAAAAAAATACTGTTTTTAAAAGAGTTACCGCTACCTAAACTTTATTAAAGTTACAAATTCATCTGAGAATAAAGTGATTACAATTCTAAATATCAAACATAGTTAATAAACAAAAAGATCTTATGAAAAATCACTATGACAATGTAAATTCATCATACAATACCTTTATCCTCAACACATCCCTCATAGCATCAGAAGACTAATGTCTCCCACACACATTCATGGTACTTGTACATACATAATACTTGTTGACAAACGAGAAAACTTCCCAGAAGGAGTACTGTCTACTCTGGTAGCGGATAAAAGCACCTGGCCAGACACGAGAGGACCCAGGTTCAAATCCTGGGGCAGAACGGAAATTTTTTCCTGTGATGTGATAAATTGATAGTGTCAAGTGATTATTTTTCTGTCGTCCATTGTGTAATTTCAACACTTCATTACTTCTAAATCATGATTAATTTATGGAAAAAAAAATTTAACCTTAAACCAGATGTTTGAGGAACGTTGTACAATAATTTGAAAAACAAATTTACAAAATTCGTAGAAATTTTATAATTTAAATGGGCTTATGTCAAAATTGCATGCATTAACTTTTGTCATTTTTCACAGTATGCTCACAACATGCGTGCATCATGAATTTTTCACTATGCCTTTTTAACGATACAATGAGGCAAGGCTTAGTGGAATAATGCAAATACAGATTTCATTGCACATACCTATTTATACAAAACAAATCGGACATCCACTACATTATCTCGCATTTTCTCTGATGACGTTTCTGCGGCTCCGGCCTTAGCACCGCCCGAACAGCCTCATCAAACACCTGCACAGTTACACAACTTTGTGAGATTTCAGTATAAATCAGAGTTAAATCTGTAGATGGTGAAATTCTATACAGGATGGATGAAACCAGAAATTTCTCAGGGTGCAAGATGCAGAAACATCTCCATATTTTTTTTTTAATAATTACCTAACGTCCAAGTGACTGACATCTAGCTACGGCTTATGCAACACCGTTTATCATGTCCCTACTCAGGCTTCAACTTTTTAAGTTTCATAGCCTATGCCTATTCGTGAGTGGATTGACTCTTTATGTTTAAAATTACTATAATTTCATGTAATTCATGAGTGAAACATCTCCATTCTCCAGGAGTTCCTAGTTATATCCTGGTTGATAGTTATCAGGAAGAAAATACTTTTATTATAGAAAAATAATTCATTGTCCTTCACTGAATGCTGCTTCAAACTCAGCAGGAGGGGTATCATAAACCCGGTGCCAGACAATTCGAGACACCACTATGCTCAGCATAGAACAAGACAATGAAGAAAAGGATTTGCAAAAATTGATACTTTGTATCAAAAAGCTTTCATGAAAAATATGGTCTTCTTCAATAACAGACCGGGGTCTGAACTATCGTGATAATTTATAACAGTTTTAAGTGTTAATTGGTGAGGAAGCAGCTGTTTGCTTGGAAACTGAGTGACATTTTTATTAAATTATAATAAGATATACAGGGATTTTATAACTAAGTTATTAAATATAAAATACATATGTACTTAGCAAACTGTCAAGCATTGTATCTGTATGATATATATAATAAATTATTATTTATTATTGGTATAGATTTATTTCAGAGCTTTAAAAAATACAAGAAGTTTCTAGAACAACCTGCCATTAATACCAGGGGGTATTAATATGAGAATAGGAGTATACAATTTGAAAATATAAAAATCAATTCATTAATATTTTACAAGTAATACACTGTAAATATTAGTAAAAACATCAATTGAAAAAGCTGAATGATGTTGCATTTTACCTGTTTAAGTCCACGCTGCGTGAGGGCGGAGCATTCCATATACTTGATGGCTCGCACCTTATTGGCTAACTTCTGTCCTTGTTCCCTCTTAAGGGGAGATAGTCCCTGCTCCGACAGTAGACTCAGAGTCTCTCTGTCGTCCCTTAAATCTATTTTAGTACCTGAAACACAGTATTAACACATTGAAACCGGGGAAAAGTATTGCAAATATGCCCAGGGGCAGGCGCCAATTGGCTACGGTTTTCTGACTGGAAAGATTGATAAAGATGGAACTGAAATCAGTTGTAGCAAATGAATGCCTGAGGAAAATTTGGCACTATCAGGTATGTCGAATACTTGACAGCAGCTGGGTCAGGAGTCGACATAATCAGCGGGTATGTATGAGGAGATGCATCAATGTGCAAGAGGCAAAGTATGTTTGCAAAGACAGGGTAGTATGGCGTTCTTTTCTCTAGGTCTACCCCTGCGCGGAAGCGGCGTGACGGTTAGTTAGTTGGTTAAAGCCTTACAGCAAAAGCTTAATTGGTAGTACACAATGAAGTCTTGGAAACAGACCCAATGTTTGAAAGTGAAGCATAGAGTTAGCAAAAGAAGGATGAAAATAGACTGAATGCAGTTGAAATGCAATATTTCAGACGAATGTGTGGAACAAAAATGTATGATAGATATTCTAATGGTAACATAAGGAAAGAACACAAGGCTGGGATAAGCATTATCAATCAAATTTAAGAGTGTTGAGAAGGTTTGGAAATCGCTCACTCCTTTCAACGTCGTATATAAAAAAACTTGATTTTTCATCATTTTTAAAGTTTAAAAATATAGTAAAATAAATTAAAAATAAATATCAAGCCATTTATTGATCTTTTTACTGTGCAACAGATCTTTTTAGGTAAAACCTGAATGTATTTTCTACATTTGAAAAATATTTAGTATAGTTAAAAAAATAATTAAACAACTTTTCTTCAAAATGCAAAAACAACACTTTCTGCCCTGTAGCGGGCAAATATTAAGTTAAAAATATGGCGCTTTTGCCGGGATATACTACATTTTTTGGGCATTCTGAAAACATGCACAACTGAAAATTGTCGATTTTTGATATATGACGTTGAAAGGAGTGAGCGACATGTGGAATGAATAAGTGAGGGTAGAAGAGTAAAATAAATTTATGAAGAGAATGTAGTTGGAAATAGGAGCAGAGGAAAAAGTATTTAATATACTTGAAAGTGTCAGGTCCGGAGTCGGAATAATCGGTGAATATGTATGAGGAGATGCATGAATGTTTGCAAAGATAGAGAGGTGTGGAATTTTATTCCCTCTGCCTGCCCCAACTAGGAAGCGGTGTGATGGTAAACTATAAACTAAACTTGTTTTTAAACTCACCAACTAATATCATAGGGGCATCGGGACAGTGATGTTTTATTTCTGGATACCACTTTGATGTGACATTTTCAAATGATGAAGGACTGGAAATAAAATGGACAGATTAATATAAGCAATTTCAAACCCTTATCCACACCCCAATGGTGTATATAGGGCACTGCATTATATAAATGCAGTGTAATCTTGATCGATAACACACGAAGGAAAGGTGATCAGCCCTCTACTTCAGGTACTAGTCCATGTTAATATTGAATAAATATTAGAGTTAAAAAAAATCACTTATATTTATTTGAGCCCCCCCCCCTAGGAATCGAACCCGGGACCTCCAGAACGGTAGCTGAGCGTGTTGACCATTACACTACGGAGGCGGATATAAGCAATAGGTTGCTATTAAATTATAAGAATTAGTCCAAACACAGATCATACACAAAATATTTTTTTCATTTCATTAATGAAATATTTTACTATTTGAAAACTTAGGATGATCAAGTATTTAAAATACTTGAAAGTGGTTAGGTCAGGAGTCTGAATCCATCTGTGGAGAAATAGTACATATCGATCCCTGAAGATGACAAGGTGCTTGTCTAAACTGGTTGAAAAAAGTAGCAATTTAAAAAAATTACATTTTGACCCTCATCCGCACCCGCTGGTGCATAGGGCACTGCATCATATAAACGCAGTGTTATCTTGATCGTTAACACATAAAGGATAGGTGATCAGGCCTTCCGCTTCAGGTACCAGTTCAGGGTAAAATTAAATAAATATTAGAGTGAAAAATCACTTATATTTATTTGACCCCCCCTAGGAATCGAACCCAGGACCTCCAGTACCATAGCCGAGCGTGCTGACCATTACAATACGGAGGCGGACCCCCAGCAAAAATAGAAGTGGTTAAAAACAAAGTTCGAATTTATTTTTTGTTTGTAAAATGTGCCACATTATTATTTAATTATCAGCTAAAAACAATAGAGAAACTAATTTTAGGCTTGAAGAAAACTATTCAAATATCATTTCCAGCAAAATTTCTACATCTGATATATTTGATTTCCAAAAATGTCACAAATAGTTACCTAGTGACGCTGAAGCATATTAAGAAGACGTCAGTTTGAGGATAACTGAGAGGTCGGAGGCGATCATAGTCCTCTTGTCCCGCCGTGTCCCACAGTCCCAGGGAGACCGCTACTCCGTCCACCACCATCGGTGCCGAATAATTGTCAAATCTGTAAAAATAAAACAAACTCTAAAATTCATCAAGACATTTTGTTAAAACAATACAGAACAATCCCGATTTTCCGGGATGGATGGTGAAAAAAATATTACATATAATCGATTTCCCATTCAATAAAAAAAACATGAAAAATGTAAACAAAAAGAAATTTAAAACTGCACTATATGCGTTTCGGATTACCTACGAAAAATGGAAATTTTGCACTTGAAAATGATTTTTATATATTATTTATGTATAAACAAAGTATTGTTTGTATTAGGGGTGTAATCGATTTTCCAGTTAATTCAAAAACATGAAAAAATGTAAACAAAGAGAAATTTTAAACAGCGTTATATGCGCTTCTGTATACCTACAATGGATATTTAGCGCTAGAATTAAAAAAAAAAGTATAATACCACAAAGTATAGTTTGGATAAGAGGTGGGTTAGATCCAATCATTTAAAAGATCTGCATCAGTGAATCCGTACTCTAATACCGAAATAATGGATCCTTTGTCGTATATATTATTAACCCATAAGGCAAAAGAATTATATTACAATCACAAATATTATTATTACATTAGGTATTTTACAAATATTTTAAGCCATAAACATGACTTAAGAGAGAGAGACAATAGTACTTATAATGTGGAAACACGTATTGACGGCTGAACACATTTGTTGTCCGTGTTAAAACTAACTAAGTTAGAAACTATTAACACATCATAAAAGTGAGAAACTGTTATTCTTTCGCTGCGGAGGACAAATGCGTTCGGCCCTCAACACGTGTTTTCACATTATAAGTACTATTGTGAAATATTCTTGTTTTGATGAAATATTTTTTCAACGACTCAAGTGTCATGGATAATCCCGTTTCCCAGTTAACCTGACCCCGGAAAATCGGGAATGTGCTGTACTAGAGATATTGTAATAATGATTGCCATATCTCTAAATAATCCAAGATTCAAATTTACTACATTGTTATATATGTTTAGATTGTGGCATTTGTATGTTTTACGGAAGCTTTTTTTTCTTTATACCCTTATCCACACCCGATGGTGCATAGGGCACTGCATCATATAAACGCAGTGTTATCTTGATCGTTTACACATGAAGGAAAGGTGATCAGCCCTCCGCTTCCGGTACCAGTCAAGGGTAATATTGAATAAATATAAGAGTGAAAAAATCAGTTATATTTATTTCCCCCCCTGGGAATCGAACTTGGGACCTCCAGTACGGTAGCCGAGCGTGCTGACTATTACACTACGGAGGCGAACAACGGAGGTTATGGAAGCTCTATGTCATAAAGTCATTTTGATAAATGTTTAAAAGAAGAAAAACAACACTAATTTGAAATATGTTTATGAAAACATGTCTTACTAACGCGTTACATTTATAATCAAAAAGCATTGTGTGAAATTAAGAAGAATGGTTACAAATACACAGCGATTGTTATTTTGTCCAAATAAAAACAAAGTGTTTAAAAATATATGCAATGTAAAATGACAATGTAAACTAAAAAGGTATGAACAAAGGTATTGATCACTCTTCGATAAACTTTAGCTAAGTACAATTTTTTTTATTTAGATCTGTATTTGGTCTACAATAATGAACGTATCCACATGATTCATAGTTTCCCTGACAGGTGACACTTATTGTAACAAAGTTCAAGTAGCCCCATTCTACGGTACATACGTTTATGACAAATAAAATACAAATTTTATATAAACTATATACAACTAACTAACCATTACGAGAATAGAATGCCACACCAATCTGTCTTTGCCAACAATCTTTGCCTCTCCCACATTCGTGCATCTCCTCATAAACACTCGCCGATTATTCCGACTCCTGACCCGACCACTTTAAAGTATTTGACAAACCTGATTATGCTAAGTTTTCTTTAGTCTTCCTATGCTTCTTTTTCCAACTACATTTGCCTCCTAAATTTGTTTACCCGTTCTTTCCTCACTCATACGTTCCACATGTCCAAACAATCTCAACAGAACTTACTAATTTTACCTGATAATTTTAAGGTGGAGACTAACCGGAGCATTTCGTCGTAACATAACGTTGTAACATCGCTCGCGGCGAGCATCCAAAACTATGGATGGAGCGCTCGTCTCGCTGTACTGACTGCCTGAATGCTCGCATCGTAACGTGTTACGTTACGACGAAATGCTCCGGTCAGTCTCCACCTTTTTGTAATAATAATTATAAATAATTATTATTACATAAAGGTGGAGACTTAAAACACATTTATAATAATAATTATAAATGAGTTTTAAAGTCTGCGTGTTTTCTACATGTTTTTCTAAAAAATCTTGTTTGGGTTTCTGGGGTTCTACTGTATTTATTAAAGTGAACTTACACTGTTGGGACATATTCTCCAGGAAAGCTATCTGTAGTGTAAGATATTAACATGCAGGTTTTTCCAACAGTTCCATCTCCCACGACCACACATTTTATTGGCCGCCCTGAAGACATCTACAACAAAAACAAAAAACAATCTAAACAGTTGAATAATTTATTTATTGTAACTGCAGACAGTTGGTAGAATTCCATATTGAATTGTTGGGTAATATATCCAAAATAAAACAAGGTTTGTTGGATTGAATTCTACATTTATTTATGTATATGTTAATATGTGACGCATTTCATCTTCTTAGGACATTATCAAACACTCGCGTTTGATAGGACTCGCTTTTTAGGACATTATCAAAAACTCGTGTTTGATAATGTCCTAAGAAGACGAAACACGTCACGTTTTAACATATACATAAATAAATGTAGAATTCAATCCAACAAACCTTGTTTTATTTTGGATATATTACCCAACAATTAGATGAATAATTACTACAATAAAAATATTTAATAATATAATATAGCAAGTGTATAAATGGAGCAATGGCTAGTACTAGTTTGTACTCGTACTAGCTTGAATATCTTATACATAGAGGTGTTTCTAGTATTTCAGTCACAGGTACAAATACTATGATACGTCAAGAAATCATTACATCATGATACTTGTATGGAGCTGTAATACGTACAATATACTAGCCACTAGCCACTAGTCAAATCTCACAAATCTGTTTCAAACGAATATAACCAACGATAACATTGTCACTCATAAAACATAATACTAATTTTAGCTTATCGATGACTTGCCGGTCAGTCGTTTTGCATTGTATTATTTATGTGCTTTCTAAAGCAAACAAATTAGCAGTAATATGCAAAAACTTTCCTTCAAAACAAGTGTTTGTAATTTAAAGAAACATTTGAAATGTAAGCATTTTGAAACGGTGCCCAAAATAATTTAGCGTACCTCGGCGGCGCATAGTACGAGATACGAGGAGCTTGTACCGGAGTCTGTTAGCAGACTAGTATCTGGTAACAGGTAGAGTATCCTAGTACTGTATCTTAACATGGTGATTTATATTATCCACTGACACTTCGTGATGGAATTGCATTTTTAATTTATTATTAGATTAAAACCAATATTTTTAGCTTTTCCACTTTTTCATTTGACCAGCCTATTTTAGTAAAGGTAAAAAATTAGATAGGCTCGAAATTTTGGAAATAAATAGATTAAAAAATTGTCACAATAAAGACATATTAAATGATCAAGTAACACACATTCATTCTCCCTTACTTTACCCATTAGAAAATAAACAATAGATGCCTTAATGTCTTGTCGATAAGAAATGACTGCCGGGAACTTTACATTTCAGAGAACTTCGGACTCCCCCCGGACAATCACAGCCTAGTGGAAGGAGCTGTCAACCAGCATTTCCTGATACTTCGTTACATAATTTAAATTCATTTACAAAAAATGCAAATCTATTATAACTTTATATAAAATCGTGCTTTCAATACAAAAAAACCTTTATAAAAAATATTTTTAACATCATACAATACTTAAATTCACTCAAATTAAATTAATTTCTCATAAAATTATATCAAATCATGGTTATCAACTCCTGCCTTCTTTTAAATATAACATAACAATTTGTATAGCCTCTCACCAGTCTGATGATGTCGGTAACGACGAAACCCGGTCGCTGATCAAATAAAAAAGTGGAAAAGCTAAAAATATTGGTTTTAATCTAATAATAAATTAACATGGTGATATCAGTAATAGCGATATTGCTAAGTAGCAGTCTAAACACACCATTACTTATACACTGCCAATGTATATGAATCCCTTAACGACTGATTCATAATATACATCTCTTTTAAAATTTTCTCAATTCTTAGAATTTTGGTCATCTCTTGGAATAAATTACATAAAAATTGAGTCTAATTCAATAAAACATCAAAAGTGATTTAAAAATCTGAATAGTGGTAAGGCAGCAAGAAACGGCGAGGCGGAATAATAAAAATAAATGAACCACCAAATATGCACAGATATTTTTAAATAGCCCAAGTTTTGAAATGGGCGTAAAAGTTAAGTTCGTTTATTTAGTCAAATTTCATTACGAATATTGAAAAAAAATGTCTGCATTGATAAAATATTTATTATGAACACACATTTAATTAAATTCACTTTAAATAAGCATTCTTCATAATAATGACGAAGGGCTTGGCCATGCCAGTTAAAAAGTAATTCACTGTCAACATTGAGTAGTCAACTAAAAAAAAAGTTTACTTTACCTTATAAAAGCATAAAATTAATTAAATTACGCACTCCCACAGTGTTCAGAACTTCAGTTACCGTAAATGACCGGCAAATTTATAAAAATCACCTTTGAAAAATCGGGACACAACACGCAGGGAAAAGGCGATCCAGCGATCTCAGTGTTGACACATAACAAAATATTTATTTGGAGATTATGAGTCATTCGCGGAAACTCTTTTTGAAATATAGGAATTTGAGTCAATGTGATGAGAGAATGAACTCATTTGTAGAAAAATAAATGAGCATATTTCGAAAGATTCGAGCTCTCAATTAAAGCCTGAATGTGAGTTGTAGAAATTATTATAGTATAATTCTCAAATTGTATCTACCTACTAATAATGTGTTTTTTTCTTCAGCATTGTAGCAACATTAAGTCCACCCAAGTCAGGGGGGGTCGACTCGTAAACGTCAGATTGTTCAAAAAACGACCAGAAAATGACGAGACACACTAATACACTAACAAAAACACCAAAACGGGAACAAAAAATACGAGATACCAACAAGTTGTTCAAATATTTCAAATAAATATGGACAGACTATGGTTATAGACAATTATCGATAGAAAAATAGAAATCCGTCTATGAAGAACTTCATAATATTGAGTATTATGCCAAAGTTAAAGTTAAATTTTGCGTATGAAAGTGTAGTTTTTCTTACTTAACACAACGCTCCCTTGAACTTCTGCAGCACCCCCCAAATGCAAAAAAATTAAAAACGCCTAGCCAGACTTCCAAAACGCCCACAAAGGGGCGCTGGCACCCCCGTTAAGAAACATAACTTCAAAAAGTGGTGGGCACTCCTTCCGCCCTTTTAAAATATTGTATTTTCTAGAATTTTAAATATAATATAGTAATTTGAAAATTCTATCGTTTTTGTTTTTGTTGAAAAGCCTTATATTCATACATAGTTTGGGATAATAATTTCAAAAAAGTTACCATTACCATTTACCATTGTAAGGCTGAGTTGAGTAACCATTATTAATCGCCTGAACTCTTTTTATAATTGTCGCGTTTTAGCCGTGACCTTTCTATTTTTGTTTACACTGAAATAAATAAATTTAGATAGTGAAATATCTTCTTTGTAATATTAATATTATAATTTTGAAAATATGTTATACAACAAATTTCAATATAAATACCATTTAACCTGAAAAATGAATGATAAATATTTCGGCGGGTGGATTTGATATTCAGCCGCGGCGAAGTCACGCCCAGCCGGGAGCTTGGTACTTCTAGCCGTTTACGTCACTTCCGGCCGCTGGCGAATATCACTTCCAGCCATAAAAAATCGAGGTAGTTGGCGGTCTTTATATAAAATAGTTAGTCTGTGTCTGTGACCCAAGTCGCGCAACTGTCAAGCAGCGTTTTTATCGAAGAGGATTGGCGTTTTATAGTGTAATGTTGAAACGTATCACAGAAATGAATAATCAGTGCAGAATTATACACTTTTATAGAAATTAGAAGATCTTCCGGTCAGAGGGGTAATAACGGATAATCAATCGTTCGCTAAATATTTGGTATCGATTAAATGACGTCTGGATATTTTCAAGCTGTTTCGCTCGAGAAAATGGACTGAATTTTTCCGTAATCTGAATCTGCAAGTCGCGTGCAGAATTAAACCAAAGTTACGGTATGAGCCAAGAACATTTAGAACATTTAGTTAAAGATGTGCCAGAAGAGGCGGAACCAGCTGGAGCGATAAGTCCCCGCGAAAGACATAACAGCATGAAGGAGAAGAAGCTCTCCACGGCGTCCTTGACCGGCGCCGACGGAGCTCGGCCGAAAGTAGTGACCGTCAAGCACCCGGAGTCCAACAAACCCAAACCCACCACCAAGAAGAACAAGCCCGTGCAGGCCGATCTAGACATAATCAAGGAACTCAGCAAATGCAAGGAGAAGTCTAGTCACCGGCTGGATCTCAGCAAGTGCTCCATCACCACCGTGCCCTCCAACATCCGCGAGCTGAGGAACGTGTCGGAACTGTACTTGTACGGAAACAAAATAGCCACGCTGCCCCCGGAGATAGGCTGCCTGGTGGAGCTGCAGACCCTCGCGCTGAGCGAGAACTCGCTCACCAGCCTGCCTGACTCGCTGGCCAACCTCACCTCCCTCAAGGTGCTGGACCTGCGGCACAACAAGCTCAGCGACATCCCCCCCGTGGTGTACCACCTCACCTCCCTCTCCACGCTCTTCCTGCGCTTCAACAGGGTACGCAAGGTCGGCGACGGCATAGCCTTCCTCACCAACCTGACCATGCTCAGTCTCAGGGAAAACAAGATCAGAGAGCTCTCCTCGGGGATCGGCAAACTGGTCAATCTGGTCACCTTCGACGTCTCGCATAACCACTTGGAGCACCTTCCCGAGGAGATAGGGAACTGCGTCAACCTGCTGACCTTGGACTTGCAGCACAACGAGCTTCTGGATATACCCGATTCCATCGGCAACCTCCAACAACTGAACCGACTCGGGTTGAGGTATAATCGCCTCACGGCACTCCCGGCCACCCTCAGCAACTGTAAGATCATGGACGAGTTCAACGTAGAAGGCAACGCCATCTCCCAACTCCCCGACGGACTGCTTTCCAGTCTCAAGCAGCTGTCCAGCATCACGCTGTCGAGAAACGCTTTCGTCAGTTACCCGATCGGGGGTCCGGGTCAGTTCACGAATGCGTACTCGATCAATCTCGAACATAATCAAATCGACAAAATCCCTTACGGCATTTTCTCGAGAGCCGAGAAGTTAACAAAACTCAACATGAAAGAGAATTTATTAACTTCTCTCCCTTTGGACATCGGGACTTGGGAACAAATGGTAGAACTGAATCTCGGGACTAATCAGTTGACCAAACTGTCGGACGACATCCAGTGCTTGTACAATCTGGAAGTGCTGATACTGTCCAACAACTTGTTGAGACGCATTCCGCCCAATATCGGAAACCTCAGGAAATTGAGGGTATTGGACTTGGAAGAGAACAAGATCGAGACCCTTCCGAGCGAGATCGGCTTTCTGCACGACTTGCAGCGTTTGATAATCCAGTCCAACCAGCTGACCACGCTGCCTCGCACGATAGGGCACCTGACCAACCTCACGTACCTGGGAGTGGGGGAGAACAACCTTCAATACCTGCCGGAGGAGATCGGCACTCTGGAGAACCTGGAATCCCTGTACTTGAACGACAACCCCAACTTGTGCAACCTGCCCTTCGAGCTGGCGCTGTGCGTGGGGCTGCAGATCATGAGCATAGAGAACTGCCCCCTGACGTCTATTCCCCCCGAAGTGGTGTCCTCGGGCCCGTCCCTCGTCATACAATACCTGAAGTCTCAGGGTCCATATCGTGCCATGTAATTTGTATATTCTTGTCGAGTCTGGTGCGGATCGGCTCCGCCATTTTTGATAATGTCTTATCAAAAGTATTTTATTATGTGATTTTACTTTTATTCGTTTTTAATGTGAAAACTAAATGTTACAACTTGACCGTGTCCCCCGTGTTTGAGAGTGCAATTCGCCACTGTCGGATGACGCATTCCCAACGCATAAATGTCTCTTCAGTAAATGGTGTGTTACGCATTCACCTGCGTCAGGAGTGAACTTTCTGTGACGTCGCTTTTACCAAATCCATTGTCACCGGATATTGAATATCCTCCTCGTTCCTACATCGGTTATTCGTAGCTCCTATTCCACTGTGTCAAATGTCTATTAGTTTGATGTAATTATCTTTTTAACGGAGGCAATGTTTCTCGCCTTCGGATATAGAAGGAATTGTATTTGTGTGACAAGATTATAATGTTAATAAAGCTGTACAACGCTGTTCAATGTTTTCTTGACTGTTTCACTAATGTTACGTAATTGCATCTTATTTTTATTTAATTTTAAGTTTTTATAAGTGATTTTAAATTGCGACATATTTATTATTTTATACTTGTACATATTTTGATTAAGATTTATTTATAATACACATGACGTAATTACCATGTCGAAAAGTATTTTTTTTTAATATTATATATTTTTTGCCCAATATCCTTTTATGCTTTTATTTTATTTGTAGAATTGATAACCTTGTCTCGTCCCTATCAAAAGATATCTCAGGATTCGACCATAAGAAAAACTAACAGCTGAGCTAACATTCAGAGAGTATTCTCTGATGTATTACTGTATTCTACTTAAAATGTATATTTTAGGTAGTCATTGTAACTATTCAACCGCCAACCTTGGGTTTATCAAAATCATACCTTACGACTCCATATACCACATAGAATTGTCATGAAAAGCTTCATCTATTTAGTTGTTACTAGTTGCCTGACAAACGGAATTGGTCACTAATTAATAAAGTGGTTTCCTATGTATTTGCGGTTTTAGAGAAATGTTATCTCTGTGGTAAGGCCTAAAAAATCATAAAGTATGTTTTTTATGTGCAAGATAGAAATCATAAATTATTCCGGAAATTCGTGTCATTTTTTTTCACAGTAAAACGTTTTATTAGCACATGACATGTTTCTTATGCAGTAGATCAGATTTAGTAATCAGACATTTTTATCAAGGTCATAAAAGAATCTTGACTAATTAATGTAGCATAATTTAATTGAGAATTCAGCATTGCTGAAAAAGTCTATTCAGATGAGACCATGTATGTGTGGGCATTCACAGGGGTTACGACCTTTCATTGACTGATTTATATTACACACTTGATTAATTATGATAATAATAATAATAAAACCCTTATCCGCACCCCAATGGTGCATAGGGCACTGCGTCATATAAACGCAGTGTTATCTTGATCGTTTACACATGAAGGAAAGGTGATCAGCCCTCCGCTTCAGGTACCAGTCCAGGGTAATATTGAATAAATATGACAGTGAAAAAAATCACTTATATTTATTTTACCCCCCTTGGGAATCGAACCCGGGACTCCAAAACGGTAGCCGAGCGTGCTGACCATTACACTACGGAGGCGGACAAATTAATTGACACTTGATTAATCATAATAACAATAAATTAAAAAGTTTCAAAACCCTTATAATTTTTTTGAAAAATACTAACTAAAGGAGAGGACTGACTGGAGTCATTTCGTCGTAACGTGTTACATTACGACTCGAGCATTCGTACAGTCAGTACAGCGTTCCGAGTGCTCCATCCGAAGTCAGATGCTTGCCGCGAATGTTACGTTATGACGAAATGTGGAGGTCAGTCCCCACCTTAAAAGTTTAATTGCAAATATGAGATTTTTGCATTTTTTGTCTTCAAAAACTATTAAACATAGTATATCTTGATACAGTCGAACTTGGTTATAACGAGGATGACGGGATCGACTGAATTTGCTCGTTATAACTGTTACTCGTTATATCCAAGTATAGGTATTTTTTTCTTAAACATACCTATCACATAAAGACATGAAGTATCTGGAATCAGAATAAGTCGCAATTCAAACAAAATACACAGTAAACCCATTATACATATCGCTCACTCCTTTCAAGAACGTCATAAATCAAAATACTTGATTTTTCAGGAGAACGTTTTTAAAGTTTAAGAAAATAATACAATGTGTTAAAAATAAATATCAAGCCACTTACTGAACTTTTTACTGTGCAACAGATCTTTTTAGGTAAAATCTGAAGTTTTTTTCTCCATTTGAAAAATATTTAGTTTTTTGAAAAAAATAATTAAACAATGCCTTTTCTTCAAAATGCAAAAACAACACTTTCTGTCCTGTAGCGGTTAAATATTAAGTTTAAAATATGCCGCTTTTGCTGGGATATAGTACATTTTCTGGGCATTCCGAAAACATGCACAATAGAATATTTACAATTTTTGATTTATGACGTTCTTGAAAGGAGTGAGCGATATGTCATTTTTCTGTCAATCAACTTTTCATACAAAATTTGGAAAATCCTGCGCTTGTTTGGGTACAAAACCATTGTTGCAAAGTTTCAACATTCGTACGATCATTTTGTTCCTATTTTTTTCGGGTCCGTAATGTTCTTTTCAAATGCAGATAAAAATACAATGTTGACACTGTGGATGATGAAAATTTTTTACATACTTCAACATTTTTCGTGCCACATTTTTTTTTTCACAAGTAATTTCAGCCTTTTCACAAATTGAGACACTTTCTCTTATTAGTAGACATGTTTATAATTCAAAGGTAATTAACTGATCTGCTCAAGAGAATTGATCTGACATTCCCATATCATAATGTTTATATGCATTGCCCAGAGTAAGTACTCGTATAGAACATATAAAATGTGGAAACTATTGTGAAAATTGAATATTTACAACATTTA
The DNA here is from genome assembly GCF_059751285.1 of Brachycentrus maculatus. Taxonomy (NCBI): domain Eukaryota; kingdom Metazoa; phylum Arthropoda; class Insecta; order Trichoptera; family Brachycentridae; genus Brachycentrus; species Brachycentrus maculatus. The sequence continues at coordinate 1,770,100 of NW_028280819.1, forward strand.
AAAAAAAGACGATCTATTTTTGCTCGCTATAGCCGAGAAGTTGTTCGTTATAACCGTGAATAAATGTATGGAGAAAATTATAAACCAAAATATCAACAAATGTTTCCTCGTTATATCCGAGATCTCGCTATATCCGTGCTCGTAATAACCGAGTACGACTGTATATAGTTTCTGAACTTGCTCGTAATAACCGAGTACGACTGTGTATAGTTTCTGAACTTGATGTTAATTAATATTTAATTCAGATAAATGAAGTTCCGTTTATTTCATAATATTTTTGCTTATCGTTACCTAATTAACTTTATGATTTTTCAAAGGTTATCTATCATATTTAACCTATAAATATATAACAGGAATGATCAACAATCAAACTAGAAAAAAAAAACATTTTTTTTATTTTTTTATTTGTTCTTAACAGGAAAATATGCCTACATCCCTAAAATAGTGCTAAGTGGGTCGTTAATACACGGTTATTAACGCATTGGATGCTGCTTACTCGCCAGGTATGTATTTCTAATATTTCCCACAGTGTGAAATATGCGCTAGGCATATCTGACTTAAAAGTGTGAGAAATGAGTCAAATGGCTTAAAAGCAGGGTTTTTCTTTGCATGTAACGCGGTGGAACAGCGTTCCGGCACCTTTTTTCAAGGATATTTTTTATTTAATTTTCAAATCAATTACACGAAACAATGTTTACGCTTACGTAATTACAATCTATTTTATATATATTTTTTAAATTTAAGTTTTGCTTAGTAAATCTCACTATTTCTTCAAATCTTCTGTGACACGTGTTTCGATGCATTCTGCACTATTTTCAAACACTGTAAAATACGGTGTTCGAAAACGATGCAGAATGCATCAAAACATGTGTCACAGTAGATTTTAAGAAATAGTGGTATTTACTTGATAAAACTTACAATAAAAATGGATAGATATTACCACAAAGAGTCTGCCGAATCATTTAATGAAATTATATTTATATAATTCGTCAAAATGATAAAATATGGTATTGTAATGAATATTTTTGAGATATTTGAATATTTATTTTTTTAGTAAAAAGCTTGACATGAAGTGAGTTCCGGTACTTCTTTTGTTCCGGGTTCGATACCCAGGGGGGGCGAAAATAAATATTTAGTGATTTTACGCTGCAATATTTATTTCATATTACCCTGGACTGGTCCCTGAAGCGCAGGAGTGATCAACTTACCTTTATGCTAGTAACAATTTATATAAATGTTGCTACTATTTCAACATCTCGCTGGTTAAATGCCAAAGGGTCACAAAATAAAAAGAGAAATAGTTATCTTTTAATTTTAAAAAAATGTTATACCTAACCATTACTTGTCTAAATAAAATGAATTAAAATAATTGACATACTTGAGTAAATGGTTGGTTACTTATGGTAAAACTTTTATTTTTATGATAATATTATACAATATTGGCACAATCTTGACCCGATATCCATTCATTTTGAATCAGAAATCATTGGCAGTCAGATAAATCAAAGATGTAAGTTTTATTGAAATCATATAACATTCCTTAAGTACATTTTTTTCTAACTGATAGTTCATTTATCTATTTTCGTTCTTATTTTAGGAATCGCTGTTTGGGATGGATTTTCATATTATTTTTTGTATTGACTACAAGTAGTGGTAGACTTTTTAGAAAGTTCGAGGATAAGTCTGGTTTTAATTTAAGTCCCTTGAAGGATGTTTCAAATCAGGTGAAAAATGTCAGATCTTCACCACCCGATCACAAAGATTATGTTGCTATGGCGAGATACATCATGCACCAAGCAGGTTTTTAAACTTAGATATTGGATATCAATTAATATAAATTTAATAAAATAAAATATAATTTTACAAGAGAAAGCTTTAAATATATTTCATGCTGTATATCTATACTGATTTACTAAAGTTCTTTCTCCATGAAAAAGTACACCCAATTAATAGTCAATTAAATTTAAATATAATTTCAAAGAAAACTGAAAATTTAATGATGTTTTGTAGCTTACAATAGTATACAAAGGAGAATCATTATTTTGATTACGATCTTTTCAGACTGGACATCTATAGCTACAATATCCGTAATACCCGAAATAATAGATTATCCATTCACAAGTGTGGTATCAATGAGTGATGGAACAGTGAAAAAATCTGTTGGTATTCCATACTTTTATTTAACACCATTAGATTTTCCAAGTATTGATCTGGGAGTAAGTACTTATTTTCATAATAATTATAGGGATACTGTTACAGGGCATTAATTCTTAATGGAAATTACCATTTTAACTGTCTAGATTGCTTCAACTTAACTTCTATTCATGAAAAAATGTTTTTAAAAAAAGAAAGCTGTAGTCAACTTCCTGACATCATCGGTCGACGACGACCAGTCTAAAAAGGCCAAAATCATTATAAATAAAATTGAAGTTATCTACACCACATAGTTAAAACAGTAACTATGGCATCTAATCAATACCTAGGTATCTTCTCTGTGAGTAATATGTCTAAAAAAATCATTTTATGCAGATGTCTGAAGACCTTTTGCAAATAAACTTTCAATTACAGTTTATGTTTGTTACTTCTAATAATTGTACTTATTTTATCAGCTTAAGGATGTTATTCAGACAAATTTTGGAAAAGAGTATTTTTTATTGATAGATACTGTATTAACTATTTTAGTATGTGCATACTGCCAGCTAAAATTTTGAGAATTTAATACTATTTAAGTGTACTTTCATTCTGATTAAATTATATTTCATAAAGACTTTTTTCTTTACGCCATAGTCGCGGCACTCGAGTAGTATGGTATAATATATATTTTTAAAATTTTTAAATTTAAGGAAAAAAAAATACAAAATAAATAAAAATATTGAATATTAAATAAGAGTAATATTCAACTTTTTTTATACATATTGTGCATATGGAATAGACTTACTTTGAATTTAGTTTATTTTTTTCTGTGCTTTAAAAATTGTAAATATATATTTTTTTTATGATTCAATTAAAATTCATAAAATATTTTTTTGTGTATTTTTGAAAATAAATAATTTTATAATACATTCCATTTGCTTTGTAGAAAGATAGCAGATGCACCATTTCAGCATCTTTAATTCAAACTGACTATTGCCGATCTTTGGATTATGTTCCTGATGACCCTCGCTGTGCCAGAGTTATGTTGACAGGAAAAATGGAAAAAGTAAGAAGAAAAATTATTGTTTCCGTACATCGAAACAAAGAATTATATTATTAAAGAAATATTGTTTGTGGAAGGTATTTAATAATTTTTTTTAAACCACCTTTAGATGAAAAACGGAACAGAAGAATATGATTTTGCCAAAATTGCTTTATTTTCAAGACATCATTCAATGGCAAAATTACCTGAAAGTAAGAATAATTAAGATATTTGAATTATGATTATTTGAATTAAAAAATTAATAACAAATTGTGGTTTCACATGCATGCAAAATAATTTCTTTGTACACAATACATACTGAAAATAGTTTTAAATTTAAATATGCGTTTTTCCGATTCAATATATAATTTTATTTCATATTTCAGATCATGGATTTTATGTTGCAAAATTAGATATTGAACAAATTGTGATGTTGGATTGGTTTGGTGGCCCCATCTATATCCCAATCGATAAATATTTAGATTATGATGGAAAAAATCTTTATTAAATATGTAAACTTTATTATAAAGTTGGAATAAAGGAACAACATATCCAGTAAATAAATGAAGTTTTAGTTGTTTGATAAGTGTAATGTATAAATTAATTGATGAAATTATTTTTTATGTTTATATGAAGTTTTAAAATAATATTTCTTCAGTTAATTTAATCTTAAATTGAATTATATTGAAAATTAAAAAAAAGGTTTTATTTATTTATTAAATATATTGTTTACTATCAAATATTTAAAAGACAATACTCCTTTTTTTGTAAATATTATAAAATTTACTCGAGACATCTTTCAACTTGATCATAATTAGTTTTTTACGAAAAATTATCATTGAAAAACGAATTATCATGAAAACAAAATAAAAGAAAGGGAAGTTAATAATAAAGTTGATTATTCATAAGAGGGTTTATTTTTTTGAAAAGTGTTTTCTAATGGATATCCATATGGTTACTTATCTCACCCTTTTATAAAATTCTTGTAATAAATAGGAAAATTGCATACAATATGCCCCATAATAATTTTCAAAATAAGAACTTCTAGTAAGTCATAAAAGAAAACAAGAAAATTCATGTGCGATACACTACGACTAACTATATACGTAATATTTCGAGAATTCTAGTAGCATTAAAAAAAATTAACCATCTAAAATCAACAAAATTTAATGATATTCTTTTAGTTTTAACGAAAATCGTTCTACAAATAAGCACGTCATAGTGTAGACTAAAATAATTTTTCTATGGTTTTATCTAAGTTTGTACGTTTTTTGTTTTGACGTTTGTTTTATTTTTGCGCTGTCATTCAGTTACGTCTTTTTATATGTTTATTTTTTATTATTATCCAAAACGAATAAGATTAATAAGCATATCCCTAATTAAAGTAAATAAATATTGAAACTGTTAATAAATTTATTGATTCAAAGTACGTACTTATTAAGTTTATTGTTATTTCATTATTTATTCTCGACTCATAACCATGATTTATTCACCCTCGAAGTGTATTTTAAATCAATTTTAAATATAAATCAGGTTGATTTCATTGATTCGTGGTAACCAAAAAAGTTACAATAGCTTTATTCTTTCTGGATGTATTGAAATTGATAATTACTTTTGATATATTAATATATATTGTATAAATAAGCACTGTTTACATGTATGTCTAGCGCTCAAGTTTTTTTATTTAATTAGCCATAACATTTCACAATGTGACGCCCATATTAACTTTTTAAAAATGTATACCATTGGAAAACCGCTTGTATAGTTAACTAAAAAAAAATCATTGGTTAGTTATATTATTTAATCCTGTAACTAAATGATGTCTAAAATAGCTAAAATACCTTTTTACAGAAATATTTACTTCACTAACATGTTTTCAAAGACATTTATGATCTTGTTGGTGACAATCATCTCTTTATGTCTCATCGATGCAAGAAAACACAAGAAGTCTGAACTTTCTGATGAGTATTTAGAGAAGTATGACAGAATGCACAATTACAATGGCAATCATCACAGACCTCATGGAAAATACAGGGATCACGCTGAGAAAACAAATCATAGAGTATCCAAAGTGAATCCGCCGGACCACACCAAAATTATTGCTATGGCAAGATTTGTTGTCCATCAAGCAGGTAAAAGATATTAATTTCATTAATTGATTCGGTAGTCACTTAGTGGTAAAATCTATCCATTTTTTATTTAAGTTTTACTTGGTAAATACCACTATTTCTTAAAATCTATTGTGGCACATGCTTCGTTGCATTCCGCATTATTTTCAAACACCGTATGTGTGTACGGTGTATGGTAAACACATACAGTATTTAAAATGATGCGGAATGCATCTAAACACATGTCACAATGGATTTTAAGAAATAGTATTTACTAAGTAAAACTAAAATTAAAAATGGAAAGACATTAACATGTTTCACTGTATATTTGCCATATCATAGGGACAGCAATTTTACTATTTAAAATAGTGATGGGCAGTTTTTTACTGATTTTTGATAGAAAAACTTAAAAAAAAAAAATTAATCATCAAAGTACCCAATAAGGCATGCAATTCAAAAGGACATTTGAGAATTACATCTACATAAAATGTCTTACTTGAATGTGATTTTGTCAGAAATCTATTAATGTACAGCAAGTTATTTTAATACACCAACTATTAAAATAAAATTAAACAATAAATTACAATGTTAGATTGTTAATAAGTCACAATTTTTTTACATAATCCTAAAATCTTTCATTTATTTTTTAAATGTAATATTACAGATTGGACATCGGTTGCAACATTGTCTACCATATCGGCCCTTAGAGGATTCCCATTCACAAATGTGGTTTCCATGGTGGACGGTCCAGTGGATAACTCTACAGGAATCCCGTACTTTTACCTGACTCCGTTAGATTTCACTTCTAAAGACCTCGAGGTAATAGAAGCTTATTATTATAATATGTATCACTTAATAATATTAGACATAATACATAAAACCAAGACTTTGCCCTTTATATTATAGGGTATTATACGTCAGGAGAAATGTCAGTTTGATACCTATTGTCTTGATTTTTTTCCATGAATTTATTTTGTAATAATAAAAATATATCACTACATGCAGTCTTTTGTGCACCGTTGGGTGCTAATATGAAATATAGAAATCTCATTATTATAGCTAAAATAATGGAAGATGTGTAAATATGTTTCTAAAAAGATATTCTACTCCTTACACTCTTCCTTATTTCCTACTTTTCACATTTTTTATCATAATTATATAAAAATATATATATATATATTTTTTGTATTTTAGAGAGATAGTCGTTGCACTATTTCCATTACTCTGGAGGAAACCGATTATTGCCGTGTTCAAAATATAGATCCAGAAGACCCGAGATGCGCTCGTGTTATGCTGTCTGGAAAAATGAAAAAGGTTAGACACGTGTTTGATTAGTAATTCATTTGTTCTTCTTTTTCACTGTTCACCATTTTTTTGTGTTTTAAATTTAAAACTTGGCATGTAAAGAAAAACTCTTTTTCCTGGACATTGTAATGTTTCTCAAATCAATGTAAATACAAGATACATACTTTTTTTAAGTCTCAAAATTATAAAATTACCATTTCACGAGAAAAAATGTTTGGAAAGCACTGCTCCATCAATGTGGATATTGTTCATTGTTATTAAAAAACTAAAATTATTAATACATTTATTTATTAATCTTATTTTACAGGTACAAAACAATACTCAGGAGCATAATTTTGCCCAAAGTGCTCTCTTTGCAAGACATCCCTCCATGTCCACTCTCCCAGCAGGTAATAAATTTCCCTTTTTAGAACTTTAGATTAAACTAAACTTCTTGATCGCGAGTGATGGAGATTGGATAAACCTGGTTCGAGATGGGGTGGCTATAGGGTGCGGTATACAATGTACCTTATTTTGCAAAACCACCACTACATATGGTAAATTATTATTTTGACCTACCTATTGACACGTCAGTATGTATGCAACTATAATTCTGCATTCAGAGGACGACAAGCTTTTGCAACATTATCCATATCGTAATATAATTTCGACGGTCATACTGACGTGATTAACCGGTTGAATTTGAACGCCGTTGACGCCTCAAACACGCGAACGTTGTTATTGGTCCGACTGATTTATACAACAAAAATCAATCTGTTTAGTGCGTGGTACCTTTTTCTGTATTTAAAGATTATTTCTATGTTTGTTTTCATTTTATCAGGTGCAAAATATTAGCGCTTCATTGTTTGACAAACCATATCACCTCCCCTCTGGGCGGGGCAACTTTTTTACTTGTAGGGATATATTCAATAAGGGTCTTTGTATACATGTTTTGAAAAAAAACTGAAATGCGGATGGGTTAACCTTTTAACGGCGTTAACTTTGTTCCTAAGAGACGCCCGTGCGCAGCGGTATTTTGCCGTTTTTTAAATGATTACTTTTATCATGTATTTAGTTAAGAAACGATTTATTTTCCTAAACAAAAGCATTCAATGGGATTCATTGTGCCTTTTTGGTACTCTATAATACACTTGTGTCTCATTATTCTTCAAATATATCGTAATATAAACAAATAAGATTGTAACATAAATAAATCAAAGAACGCATCACTCTTCACTCTTCACGCGTCACTCTTACCCATTGGCGATGCGTAGCGTCGAGAGTGAGACAGATATAGGGCATGATTATGGCGCGGACTAATTACCGACCGCAAGAAAAATCAGGGATCTGTTGTTTTATTTATCCTTGTGATGTTACAAATTATTAGTCAGATATTTCAACAGATGTCATAAGGCCAAAGATTGACGTATTATTTTATCCAAAGTTCCACACTATGAAAAAATCCCTCTAAGTTGAACTGAGGTTCGAAACTTGGAGCAATGTAAAAACACATACGCTTATGTCAGCCGCGTATTTGTTAAAACACATACGGTTATGCGAGCTGCATGGATCCGGTTAACAAGCGCGCTTACTTACTATTCAACCATGTGTGTTTATTGTATATCTGGGATTGCAGTCTTGATATGTTTTTTTGTTGTTTTAGATCATCATTTCTATGTTGCCAAATTGAAGATAAGCAATATCGCCATGCTTGATTGGTACGGTGGACCCAAGTTTATTGGAGTACGGGAATACTTGGCTTTTAAACCTGAAAAAAATTTGAAGCACATCACCCCGATGGAAACTAATGACATAGATAATGACTTCAGCGTTCTTAAAGTTTAAAATGGTTTATACTACGATCAGATATAAAATGCTTATGTTTCGTTTTATATATATTTTAAGCATAGTGTAGATTAGTTCTAGGTATAAATGTACAATTATTTGTACATTGATGTCTTGATTTACCATGTGTCTGCTGTTTGAAAGTTACTAACCAAAAAACACTGACGAACTCTCTCTGGCCATAATGCACAGCAGGAAAAGTAATTGTGCCTGATATATACAGAAAAAAAATATATTTACCATTTTATATTATGGACTAAGAAAGGGTGTCATAGTGTTTGCCGTTTTTATTATTGGAACATTATATTATGCGCTTAAATAGAAGGAATATCGTCATTCTGAGAAGTTTAACAATACATTTATTTATTGAAACATTTTTAAGGTCACTGTTTATTTATTTTTTTATATAGCTTAATCTCGGTTAAAAATGGCAGTTAATATTGAGAAATCAGTTGCTGCACTGGTAATATAAAATTATTTATTTTTATAAAAAATATTAATTTTGGTTAACTGTGTAGTTGATTCACAATCTCTGTTTATTGAACCTTATTAACAGAACCGAGGGTATTGTAATATTTAGATTTTTTATGTGTACATCAGTGCCTTTTTTATGTGTACATGGTATATTAACCCAAAAAAATGCTTGGAACTTTTACAATATAATTGAGTGAAATGCATACTGAAGACCGCCTGTGTATGTTTCTGAAATATGTATTTTATTATTTTTATTGTACATTTTTTAAATGCAAAATAACTTAATAAATAATTATCGCATAAGTACCAACATATATGTATAACTGTGTATAAAATAAATAAAAAAATGTATAGCACTAACTAATGTGATCAATGTAGTAACTTGTGATAATATTTTCATGCCTTGTGATAAAATAGCAATTGTATACCAGGGGTTTTCAATGATTAAAAAAAAATCTAATAAATTAAAATAATAATTATAATTATAATTCTGGAGTAAACAATCTCATAACTTGAAGGAAAATTTTGTTACATATCTCTGTTGAAAGCATTTGATCACTCCTGTAAATACATTGTGTTATATTTATGTAGATAATACTAACATTATACTAAGTAAAATGGTGTTGTGAATTTGACATTATTGTAATATGTATATTTTTGAAAATAACTATATATTTTTTCATTTGAAGTACTTTTTTTCTTTATAAAGATCTAGTAGAATTTTGATCCTACTTTTGTAAGAAATGAAATGTTGTACTGGAGATGAAAATGAATGCATAATTTCCAGCATGTCTGTGGTTTTCTCACATTTCTTTTGTTTTCACACTTTTTATTATAGATTTTCTTTGTCTCCCTATTTATTAACTAACGAAAACCTGTTTTTCAGGACAGTTTCACTATCGAATATTCAAAAACTTGGTCGGTTTCTAACTAATTTTGGTTGACTATATAGTGTTTTATTTGATAAAACCGAAACGTGGGAGTCGGTGATCTCAACATTTTTGGATTCGAGGTTTTGAATAACACTATTTTAAATTTATAATGGATTTCAATCTTATACGGCTGTGAAACATGGCACCTTACAAGGGCCCAGAGCAGCCGTGTACTTTGAGAATAGGTGTCTGCAGAGAATTTTAGGCCAGCGGTGGTATGACATTGTGAGGAATGAAGAGATAAGGCATATGATATGGCAAATTTTGGTCACAACACAATTTTGGACCGCTGCTGACAATTCGTCGAAAGTTCTCGTCAGAACTTCGGGACGCGGATCTGACTTGGAAGGATGCAAAGGAGCTGGCAGCCAACAGAAAAGCCTGGAGACAGTTTGTGAACTCCATATGCTCCATCTAGGGAGCGGACATGGTTTAATATACATATATAAAGTATTACAATTTTAATGAAATCTTAGTTTATACATTTTCTTATTGCTTATTCAGGTAGTAGGCAAATATCGATTTCGGTAGATTCTGTTCGTTTTTCGTACTTCGACCAGATTTCCGAAGATTTGTAGATTCTGGTACATCTACCGTTTTTTTTGTAAGGTTCGATAGGTAGGTACCTAGATGTGCCATTTTTGTATATAATTTATACATATCATCTTCAAACACGGGTACGTGAAAAAAAATACATCGTTACATTTACGAACACCCAACATATGTTGACATTTTAACTTTTTGACAGCTACTGCCAGAAATTGTCTGGTCCATTTGCCACGTTATAAGCAAAACTATCTTGTTTAATTCAACGCCATAGTTATATATATATATGTAATCGTATAAATAAAGTATACGAAAATGAATGTAAGTCTATGTATTATTTTGTTATGGCAAATACGAATAGTTTGTCCAACATTATCAGCGGTCTTATCACATTCGAATAGTTTTACAATTTTAACTTAAAAAAAATTGTTTGACAAAGTAATATGTTCAAATGTTGTTATATTGCAGGAGGCCGATATTCCTATCGACATACATACCGGGAAATTGCTAGACTGGCTCGTCAGTAGACGTCATGTCAAAAAAGATTGGCAGAAAAATATTCTCACCATCAGAGAAAAGATTAATAATGCCATACAAGATATGCCGATACACGTTGGAATTACAAAACTCTTGACAGGCAGCCATATAAACTACTTCCACTGTTTGAAGATAATCGAAATCTTGAAGGAAACTGAAGCCGATTCCAAGAACCTTTTTGGTCGGTATGGTTCTCAGCGGATGAAGGACTGGCAAGAGATATCGTACCTCTATGAGAAAGATAATGTCTACTTGGCTGAAGCAGCTCAAATATTAGTCCGAAACGTGAATTATGAAGTACCCAGTTTGAAAAAGCAAATTGTCAAATTTGAGCAGCTGCAATCTGTGAGTATTCTTAAAAATTATCAGTTAAACTTCTTCAAACCATTATCCGTACCCCAATGGTGTGTATCATATAAACATATAAACGCAGTATTATCTTATTTTTTGACATCTCATCAAAGATGAAGAAGAATATGGAAGTCTGGGCATTTACGGGGCTTACGACCGTCATAGGCTGGTTTAAGTGATCACTTTACACACGTGTAACATTCACCAATTCTACCCATTATTGACAATCACACTACTCAAATTCTTGGAAGTTCTATATATATGAACCAATTTAGAAACCTTGTTCATGAATCACTAGAACTTCACTAGAGACATCTATTGGTGAGATGTAAAGAAGCTTTTTATTAAGCAGAAACTCTTATATTAGTATGTGAGATCCGAATGATGGATTATAATCACACACATGAGAAACGCCAGAAAATACCATTTTCATTTTTATTATTAAGCTTATAATTTGACCAGATAATTTATTTACAACATTTTGAGTGTGTCCAAATACTTGTTCACAAAATCTGTATTATCTTGATCGTTAAAATATGAAGAAAAGGTGATCAGCCCTCCGCTTCAGGTACCAGTCCAGGGTAATATTGAATAAATATTACAGTGAAAAAATCACTTATATTTATTTGACCCTCCCCTGGGAATCGAACCCAAGACCTCCAGAACGGTATCCGTGCGTTCTGACTATTACACTACGGAGGTTTTTTTGTATTCATAAAGCACATGGCTTTCATGACATGGTATGGTTGGTATTCATATAAGGCTAATTTATATTTTACGAAGTTTCCATTGGAATCTCATTCATTAAAAAAGAAAACCATATTCGACGAATGCTTCATATACAACGTTGATATTTATTCCAGGAATGTGATAAAAAAATTGCCGAGTATTCTAAAAGAGACGCAGCCTCCCGAGCGGAATTTAATTCTTTTTGCAAACAAATTGGCATCTCGGGAGAAAAACTTAAAACTGAACTCGTACAGAAACTGAAGGAACTGCCTGAAATTTACGAAAAGGTAAATACATTTTGTAATTAAAATATAACTTGGTTTTAAAATCACTATAAATATTTTATTATAACTTAATTATAATGTCTACCTGTTTCGAAGCTAACTTCTTTATTTTCAAGACTGAATAATACTAAAACACTATCTACTTAACAAACGCTTTCAAGTATTTGATATACCTGACTATGCCAAGTTTTTCTCGGTCTTCCTCTGAACCTTTTTCCACTGCGTTCGCCTCATAAATTTGTTTTGCCGTTCTTTCCTCACTTATCCGTTCCACATGTCCAAACCATCTTAACAAACCTTTTTTAATTTTATCGATAATGCTTATCTCAACTTTGCATTCCTTCCTTATTTCACCATTCGAACATCTTATCATACATCATTCATCTATGGTGAGATGTCAATTGTTTGTTTGTTTCCAGATTGGGTATAAAATATCAGCTTTGAAGCCCGCCATAGACTTGTACACTGCTTTCACGAAATGTATTGTGGGCGAACAGCAGTCCCAGATATGTGTTCCTCTTGTCAAGTACATTGTGGAGAATGGAAACACTACAGTCTATGAATGGAGCTACGGGGAGGCGCCATTGAGCGTACAGCCGGATCCCATTCAGATTGATATCAACGTTGAAGATGAAAACAATGATAATGGAGAGGTATTTATGATTATATTAACCCTTCCCTTACGGTGCTAAAAACTTTTGCGTGCACCAGTGATATGTATTTTGTACACCATATAAAAATGTAGTTTAAAAACGGGAAAAATGTGAGTATTCCTAATATAATAATTATAATTTGGATAATTTGTATAGCGCCATTTTCGTAAAATACTACCTCAAGGGCGCTTGTAATGACACGGATAGTAATAATAAAAATAGGATGATGATGATAATGATATACAAAAAATAAATGGATTAAAACGTCAATCGGTCTCGGGCCGTCGAGTCTGGAATGGGGAAAAGGTGAGCTGACAAATTAAAACGCCTTCCTCTTGGCTGGAAAATGGCCAAGGTGTTGGGCAGGACGCCTTCCTGAGCGATGTTAAATGTTGCTTTTATTAACCACAGTTCAAGTTGAAATGTGACAATTTTTTAATGTTAGCTCTGGTAATTATCTGAAAATAGGAATAAAAATACATCGCAAGTAGCCGCAATAACTAGTGTAGCGACACAACCGCCGCGTAAGACGATCTGCGCACTACTGGCGCAGTAAACACGTTACAACATGCGCGTATAATGACATGAGAAATGTTGGTAATTTGTTCCAGATTTTTTCACAAATTATTTATTTCCGTCGCAGCAAATAAATAAATTTATATTATAATACTTTCATGTAATATATAATTATATTACGGAGGAATACAAAAATTCTGAGCGTGTATCTATAATATTTTATATTGATATTCTCATTTAAAAATTTGAGTTGTAGTAAATATATATCGCCGGGAGGGGAAGGTTAAAGGAAAAATATTGCATCAAGTTAAAATATATACAGTGGAACCTCTTATAACGAGTAATTTGCATAACAAGCAAAAGAAGTGAAATTTTTTCTTTTCACATTTTACACAATGAGTTACAAAGAAAGGGCAAGTCCTCTTTTCACAGCATTCACTTGTGAGCCGGGACTTCCGCGCCAGTGCATTTGTCTGTGTTTTGCTTAACGAGTAAGATTCCGGAATGAATCATGCACGGTTTGAGAGGTTCCACTGTATTTTTAAACTTTTGTATTGACATTTCTTGGTGGAACTACATTTTATATTATTATTAAACAGCCTTATAGTTCTGCCACTAAAAATTAAATCAACTGCGGATAAATAAAAGCTCCTTTCATTTTAACAAAAATGTTTTTCGGATTGACTGTGAAATTTACTGAAAAAGAGTATTGCACTGTCACTTTTTGCTTCCAGATTGATTTTGGAGAATCACCATTGGATGGGAACGCAGAAATTGATTTTGGTTGTGTTGAAGATGCCATTGATTTTGGAGACGTTCCTCAGGATAATGATATTGACTGGGGTGGTATAGATTCTGCAGAAGACAGCAAGGTATTAAAATTTTATTGTTTTTCTTTTATACAGTTTTTCAGTATATAAAAATATATCATTTGTTCATGCGTATCTTTTAATGGTTACATTATTATATGTATTAATATTTTTTTACGTTTCTGTATACATATGTATTACAGTAATTTTTTATTGCTGATATTTTTTTAGTTTTAACAAATAAAAGCCTAATAGGAAAAACTGGCAGTACATAATGAAGTCCTGGTACATATTAACCTAAATGTGTGGAAGTGAACTATGGAGGCAAAAAAATAATAGAATAGAGTGTGTGGGAAGCGCCAGACTGTATCTCACTCTTGCATACTTGCACTGTGAAAGCGCGAGGAGCTCAAAGCTAAATATTCTCAGTCGTGTTTTTTTCCCCCGGCTAGCGGCAGCGGCAGTAGCTTTTGGGCTTTTAACTAGACCTATGCTTGTTCCGTGAGCGTTGCCAGATGGTTTTTTAATGTTTTCAGCAAATAAATCTAAATTATTACAATTTTTGACTTCATTTGTAATTAATTAAGAGGATTAGCTATGAATGTCCATATTTTTCAGATTTAAATTGCTAATTTTTTATTGTGGAGTGACTACCCAACACCGGAACACGCGTTTTTATTTTAGCACCGGAAGGGAAAGGTTAAGAAAGATGTTTTAAGATGGCTTGGACATGAGTGAGGAAAGAATGGTCAAAAAAATGTGCTAAATGTAGTTGGAAATAGGAGCAGAAAAAGACTGAAGAAAACTTGGCACGATTAAATATTTCAAATACTTGAAGTGGTCAGGTCAGGAGTCGGAATAATCGGCAGGTGTGTATGAGGAAATGCATGGATGTGGAAAAGCCAAAAAATGTTTGTAAAGACATAGTGGTGTAACGTTCTATTCTCTGCTGGGAATTTTTAGAAGCATGCAATTTCTTCTTCTTCTTTTCCCATGTTCGCTCCCTAGGTGGAGCATATGGCCAACATGAGACGTATCTAAGTCACTCTGTCACGTGCCACCTCCTTGGCTTCCTCCTAGGTCAGTCCGGCGTCTCAAAGTTCCGCTGAGTATAGTCGGTGAATGGTCGTCAGCGGCCTTCCGGGGCGCCGGATCCTCGGGGTTGGAAGAAGAGACATGAGGGGTTGATGCTCTCAGGTGGCATTCTAAGGACATGTTCCAACCATGTCCACCTTCTCCTCTTCAGGACTTCCAGTATGAGGGGCTGTTGAGTTCTTCTCCTCACATCGTCATTCCTGACGAAGTCATACCACTTTATACCCAGTATTCGCCTCAGGCACCTATTTTCAAAACTTGCTAGCACGCAATTTACTTTGCATATTTTTATGTTGTGTGTGGTTTTGCTGCAGGTTGACATATCGCTTGGTGACGAGGGTGTGAATATTTCTCTGGAAGAGTCTGGAATAGTTGTGGAAGGAGGAGGAACAATGGGGGGAGTGGCCACAGGAAAAGACGCTCTCACATTACTTGATAATGTTTCCACACGAAGCGCTTTCATTGATCAACTGATGGAGGTTTGTAACCTATTGCATGAAAAATATCTTTCTTTCTTTTCTATGTTTACTCCTTTTTTAAAAATTTATAACCCTTATCTACACCTAATGGTGCATAGGGCACTGCATCAAATTGACGCAGTGTTATCTTGATCATTACTTACATGAAGGCAAGGTGATCACTCTTGCGCTTCAGGAACCAGTCCAGGGTAATATTAAATAAATATTACAGTGTTAAATCACTAATATTTATTTTCACCTCCCCCCCTGGGAATCGAACCCGGGACCTCCAGCACGGTAGCTAAACATGCTGACCATTACACCACGGAGGCGGACAAGTTTACTCCTTAGTCGAAGTATATGGCCATCACAAGTCTCAAGTTAGTTCAGCATTCAAAGTTCTGCTGAGTACAGTCGGTGAATTCTCGGGATTGGAACGAAAGACACGAGGGATCAATGCTCTCAGGCGACATGCTTAGAAAATAAAATGTGTACAGTGATGCCTCGCATAATAAACGCTGCGGACAACGAACATTCTATTTGTCCATTATGCGGCTCATTACTAACTTTGCCACACAACAGATTGTATCGTATTTCATCTTGCCGATTAAACGCTCCAAAGTCGCATGCAGACAATGCACTTGTATGAACATACATGCATACTGCACGGCAATCGTTCTTCTCTGTAACTATATAAATGTAGTTTGTGTTTCTATATTATAGCTTCTAAAAGAGCAGGAAGACGATTTCTGTTGAAATAAAACAATAAATAATTAGCCTCAGTAGTAAGGGTGTGATAACTACATATCTGAGAGAGTACGGCTATTATCCTTGGCTCTACCCGACCCAGTTTCTCCAGGGTATGCTTGGCTACAATAGTTTAGAGACTAGAAGGAATGTGTATTTAATTACGCATTTTTATCGATTGTTGCGCGGTATGATCGATAATCCTGAAATTATCCGGAGCATTGGTCTGTATGTTCTCGATAGTTACCTAAGACAGCGTCGGCATAGATTGTTTCACATTCCTATACACAGGACCAACCTGCCGATGGTTATGCCTGTAGGAAGAGCTACCGCTATGTTGAACAATATCACATTGGATATTGATCTGTTCCATGTGTCCGAAGGAGTTTTCCGAAGCGGGATTCTTCTACACCTTTAAGTCTTCTTGCTTACTTTTACTTTTAATATATACGCCTTGAATATTGTTTGTTATGTATATATTATTTTTTTATTGAATAAATTGAATTGAATTGAATATTCAATTTCATTAAAAATACTTATATCGTAGTCGTACAGGAGAAAGTGACCAACTAACAAAATGTAAAATGTTCAGGAGGGCCATTTAAGTCACTTTTGCTTGGCAAAAAAATAAACATCAATCCAGTTAGTCATTTTTAACAAGTCAATATATTATACTTCCAAGTTTAAAATCCTTTGGGATTTTTTCAGGGCAATATTAAGCTAGTAATATATCAAATAGTCAATGATCACGTTTTTGTAAAAAAATGCACTTGGTCACTTTCTCCTGTATGACTACGATATGTTGAAATGATTCTTGCATATTTTGGTTTGTGTACATACCTTTTGTCATATTAACACATTGTGTACGGTGTGCACATATTTGTGCGTTTCAGAAACCTTGTGTGGTGGCGGGGTGCACATTTTTGTGCATTTCGGCTACCTTCAATTTAGTATACAAAAAACACGTCATAAACTTCTAATCTCTTGGCCTTTTTGCTTTTGTTGTGTAGTGGATAGATGTCGTTGTAATATAAAAAATAATACTGATATTTACTGGTTCAAAACATAGCTAATGGTCGTAATCTGTTTCGAAGGAAATGTTACAAATTAACTTTAAACAATGGATACAGATGGTGCGTTTTTTTCTTTGTCCTAAAATGAAATAAAATACAAAGATCATTGTCCTTTACTTAAGTCGGCAGTTGGTACTTACAAAGCAATAAACGCGTGTGGGGAAAGCCCATAAATCATTTTTTATTCGCAGATTTTGAGTTTTCGGCGGTTGTTAAACTGTGTTGTTATTTTCTAATATTTTATTAGTGTTTTTAAAATTTTTTTTACTTTTGTGATTTGTGGACTAACATGATTTTATTTTGAGACGTTAGAGACCATTTAACCGTTTTTGTATTGTTTTCGAGTTCAACCTCAAGTTCAAAATATGAAGTTCACTGACATATTTTATATTTCCGGACAGCTGTCTAATGTCGCCCGCCTCAAGATACAGTTTTATCAAAACATTGCCGTAACTAATGTGTTAAAATACTTTTCATTTTCTTGCAGCTGGAGGCATTCTTAAAAATGCGATTCTACGAGATATCGACGGACACCCAATTCAGTACATTCAGTTCTCTACAAGACCTGCCGATAGAATCCACAGATTCTATCGCGAGCATGTTGGGATTGGTCGAAATCATTATCGGTGAAATGACAGACAAGAAAGTCAATCATCTTCACAACATCAAACATTCGCCAAGGTTGAAATTTTAATTTGTTTACATCCATATTTTGTCTTCATTCTTCCACTTCAAACCCCCATCCGCATCCGATGGTGCATAGGGCAATGCATCATATAAACGCAGTGTTATCTTGATCGTTAACGCATGAAGGAAAGGTGATCAGCCCTCCGCTTCAGGTACCAGTCCAGGGGGGGTCAAATAAATATTAGAGTGAAAAAAACACTTACATTTATTTGCTTCGGGTACCAGTCGAGAGTAATATTGAATAAATATTAGAGTGAAAAAAATCACTTATATTTATTTGACCCTCCCCCCTGGGATCGAACCCAGGACCTCCAGTACGACAGCCTAGCGTGCTGATTATTACACCATGGAGGCGGACAATTTTGAAAACGAATATTTTATATTATTTTGAGAAATAAAAAGACTTTGTTTTTTGATCCACTCACATTTTTACTAACAACCAACTAGTTTCAGCAACAACCTGTTGCCCTCTTCAGGGTTTAATTTATGACTAAATTAAACCCTGAAGAGGGCTACAGGTTGTTGCCGAAACTAGTTGGATGTTAACAAAAATGTGAGTGGATCAAAAAACAAAGTCTTTTTATTTCCCAAAATAATATGTCAATATGATCCACAAAGTTAATGCTTTCAATATTCAAAACGAATATTTTATACTCATCAGATATAACATATTGAATTCACCTTTTTACTTCAAGCCCCATAGTTTTCATCCCTTTATATTACAATTATGACATCCATTTTGTATTTCAGTGCTCTGTTTCTTGTAATAAATTAATAAGAGTTTGTTTTTATACAGGTACTTTCAAAGCAATTTTAATTGTTTTCAACGTAGTGTATTATCCTCATTAATATTATTTTCGCTTATTTCAGATATGTGGATACGCTCGCAACGCAGTTAAAACAGAAGTTGACAGTTAGTAAAAAGATGACATCCTTAATAGAAGTGGTGAAACAGAAAAAGAAGGAAGCCAATGAACAAGCCAAATCTATAGTCCCCATCCTCAACCTCATCATTGCCAAGACAAAAGAATTGCAGCATCAGGTGCGAATAAAAATTTATCTTTATTTTCATTTTTTAACCCGTAAGCTGCGGATCGCATCTATTGTCGTTTTTTATAGAAGTACCGTTGACTGCGGATCGCATGCATAGTCGTTTTTCAACTTTACGTACTTATATCAACACCTATGGATAATTTTTTGCACTTAAATTTGGTTCGAGGCATGGATAAATTAGTTCTCTTTGATTTATTGTCATAAAATATCATAATTATTTTAATTTAGTGTCAACTTTATCGTGAATACTTCCGGTCAGCTCGTGCTCCGCAGATACGACAGCCGCGTCTTCTATACAGCCGCCATACTTTAGGCCGCGAGTCCGTAAATGTTAATATTTTTGTGTAAATACACCATAAAAACATAATAAGTAAAGTGAATTGTGTACTGTGAACATCTATGATGGATATCCGAAAGTTTCACTACAAAAAATAGGCAAAAATATGCTTTTTTTGTCAAAAATATTGTAATGTAAAATAATCCAGCACGGGACGGAAAGTTTGACACTCGAAATCGAGCAGCTTAGAGGTTAAAAGGAATAACCTGCAAAGTCTCTATTAGAGGCTTGTCTGCAAGATTTTGTTCTAGAAGGCTTTTGCCTCTATTCCGTAAGTGGCTATTGGTCGAATACATGTTTTGTATATCTTCATTTTACTTTCTATTTTCTGTGTTTGTTCCTCCACACTGAATTTACTAGATTTTTACCAAAGCTTTTGATAGTCAGATTAAAGGATGTCATTAAAATTCCCAATGAAAAACAAATGCCCTCTAATATTGTGAAACTTATAAAAGATCTGAACACCTGATCTGAGCTACACTAGGATCAAAGTGGATACCAAACTCACAAGCTCAATAAAAAGAGCTAATAAATATATATACTTTTATATTTCAGATTGAAGGCGATATATCTAAGAGGTATAATAAGCGTGTCGTCAACTTGATGGGCGGAGTGAAAACGTTATAGTGATTCCAATATACCATGTAATTTATTATATTACATAATTAAATATATATTATTATAGGTGATGTTTTATACATATGTAAATGAATTTGTATTGAAATACAAAAATATCATTTTTTAACATTTTATTTTTATTTATAATATAAAACCCATCTCAAGCTTGTGTAACTTATATACTTAAGTAGTGTATAAGTTACACAAGCTTGTACAAGTATAGGTATGCAACCCCGAGTACCCTAGCCGTTACCACCATGAATATTCTCCCTTTTCCTAATGATTATTATTATCTAAAAAATATATTATCACTATTCAATTCTCTTTTTTTTTTTTTAAACCCTTATCCGCACCCCATAACGTTTTTTGCCAGTATTCATTCGAACCTTTATCCGCACCCCAATGGTGCGTAGGGTGCTGCATCATATAAACGCAGTGTTATCTTGATCGTTTACACATGAAGGAAAGGTGATCAGCCCTCCGCTTCAGGTACCAGTCCAGGGTAATAATATTGAATAAATATTACAGTGAAAAAATCACTTATATTTATTTTACCCCCCTTGGGAATCGAACCCGCGACCTCCAGAACGGCAGCCGAGCGTGCTGACCATTACACTACGGAGGCGGACAAATTATAAATTATCAATAATAAATTATCAATTATCTAACCCCTTGAAATTAAAATTCATAAAAATGGCAGTCAAAAAATCTTCATATTATTTTTATTATTGGATTAATAAATTGTCTTCATTGTCATCTACACAAAGGCGAGGTAATCAGTCTTATATTTCTAGTAACAATCTATAGGAAAATATTAAATATTTGAGTTATACAAATAATGAAATTCGTTTATTGTGGTACCTGTTTTGATGATAATATACAACTAGATAGTAGCAAAAAATAGAGGATGGAACGCCACACTCGTCTGTCCTGATATACAATCCTAACTTCCTTCACATACATACGTCTAGGCGTACATACATTTCTTCCAGATATCTAGAATTTGACTTAACCAGATTTTAAGGTGGAGACTGACCAGAGCATTTCGTCGTAACATCGCTCGCGGCGAGCATCACCGAGCATCCGAAAGTATGGATGGATCGCTCGGCTCGGTGTACTGACTGCCTGAATGCTCGTATCGTAACGTGTTACGTTACGACGAAATGCTCCGGTCAGTCTCCACCTTTATGCTCTGATAATTCTGGTTAGGCCGAGTCTTTTTCGGCTGAAAAAGCTTTGGAAAAAGGATGGCTATCCTCGTTCTGTTCTCCCATTCATATTTGCCGAATATATTATCATTCTCGCGTTATCTAATTGCTCCATATGTCTAAACCAGCTTAAAAAAAAATTCTTTTCAAACTTTAGATCTTTTAATAAAACGAAAAATGGACACTGCTATACATCATCAAATTTTATGTCATCATCTTTATGTATCTCTTTCATAGAGTTGTAATAGTAGTAGTGTGGATTCGTTTCTGTGACGTCATTTGTTACCAACTTATGAAAACAATGTTTTTACGAAGGCTTTTGCAAAATAAAATGATAAATGAAAATATTGATTATATCGGTTGTTATAAACACAAAACGAGTCTTACACAATACTTTATAGGTTAAGTAAGTTAAATTAGATATTCCTACCGAGTGATAATACCCTTTTGATTACACAAAAGTGTTATAGCATGATTAGGTTTTGGAACAATCTCCACGGCGAGGAGAAGCACAGGGCTCTCCGACGGGGGCACGGGCGTCTCGCGAGGCAGAGCGCCAGCTGGCGGTCACACTCGCACAGGCGGGTGGCGCAGCTCCCCGGAGCCCCAGCGGGGGGAGCGGCACATAGCGGCCGGCCGCGCCAGCAGCGCCACAAGTACGGCACAAAGTACACTAGGAACATGGGACAGTTCACAGTGGAGTAGCACACGTCGTGCATCATACAACACCTGCAATTGTTAAATAATTTTAATTCCCAATCTTTTTCTTCTGATCTTGATTTAATTCCTAACTTCCACCATACATAAACAAATGCTCCATATTTAATAGATGTACATATTTAATTAAATTATTAATAGTTCAGTAAAACCTCGATATAATGGACTGATTGGCGGGAGAGGGTGTCTGTTAAGATGGGGACTGACCGGAGTCATTTCAATTCAATTCAATTAAATTTATTCAATAATTAATATATACATTACAAACTAACATTTAAGGCGTATACATTAAAAAAAAATAATTAAAAAGTAACCAAGAAGACTCTTGTTAAATGTGTAGAAGAATCCCGCTTCGGAAGACTCCTTCGGACACATGGAACAGATCAATATCCAATGTGATATTGTTCAACATAGCGGTAGCTCTTCCTACAGGCATAACCATCGGCAGGTTGGTCCTGTGTATAGGAATGTGAAACAATCTATGTCGACGCTGTCTTAGGTAACTTTCGGGAACATACAGACCAATGCTCCGGATAATTTCAGGATTATCGATCATACCGCGCAACAATCGAAAAAAATGCGTAATCAAATACACATTCCTTCTAGTCTCTAAACTTTTGTAGCCAAGCATACCCTGGAGAAACTCGGTCGGACGGAATTTCGTCGTCACCTAACACGTTATGATGCAAGCATTCCGAGTGCTCCATCCGAAGCCGGATGCTCACCACGAATGTTACGTTACGACGAAATGTGGAGGTCAGGCCCCCACCTTTAAAGCCGAAAGTCCGTTACATAAAAATAGATCTAAAATAAATCAAAGAAATCTTTTTTTATTGAAAACATGAACAATATATCTTTAGACATAAATAAACAATACAAAACACAAACAAAATTCTATTTATTGTCTTCGGACACTCGTCGTGAAGTGACGTTGCAATTTTTTATCTGCACTTTTAAAATTTTGGGACATAATTTGTGATTATCATGGCCGCTTAAATTTTTGTACATGCGGCGATACTTGCATTTAAGCATGTATAATATTAACAGAACGTTTTTAATTTCTTATCTTTGACCAGTTATTTTATTATTTATCCATTATTTATTTTATCCATTATATCCGAAGTTTGTTAGATAGAGGTCTGTTATATTGAGGATTTACTGTACAATAATACCCTTTTACAATATAATTAGCATCTGGTAACACCAATAAGTTACAAGAAATAATAATAAGGATAATGTAGCTGTGTGTATAATTAAATTAATCATTGATTTACTTATAATAATTTTATTTATTTGTGCAAAAATTTATTATTTTTATTTATTTGTAGTAATTAATTAAAGGAACTGTCCTGAGCTAATTAATGATGTGGGGAGGGGAACAGTTCTTGAGAGGAGAAAGCGATATTTTTTACCAACCTGTCGATGCTGTCTGTAATTTCTCCAGATCCCATGAAGCCACAATAGCACCCATACCCTTTGTAGGATAGCGGGTTACAACCCGTGGCGCATGACACCATATTATACAAGTGTGTGACTCCTCGTTTACCCCTGATTTCCATTATGCTGGGGTCATCTTCCATTGAGTTTACCTTTCCTTTAAATCTAAAATAATAAAAGGCTTATTATTTGTTTAACATATCACTAGGATTTTAGTGCCAATATTTTAAAAAACTGATCACCACATAATATGGCAACCGAAAATTAAAAACACTGAATTTGTGATTTTCCATTTGAAACTTTAAAAAAATCTTTTTTTAAAATGATACTGAAGGGGTTATTTTTTGACATCTCATCAAAGATGAAGAAGAATATGGAAGTCTGGGGATTTACGGAGCTGACGACTGTCATAGGCTGGTTTAAGTGATCACTTTACACACGTGTAACATTCACCAATTCTACCCATTATTGACAACCACACTACTCAAATTCTTGGAACTTCTATATATATGAACCAATTTAGAAACCTTGTTCTTGAATCACTAGAACTTCACTAGAGACATCTATTGGTGAGATGTAAAGAAGCTTTTTATTAAGCAGAAACTCTTATATTAGTATGTGAGATCCGAATCCTGGATTATAATCACACACATGAGAAACGCCAGAAAATACCATTTTCATTTTTATTATTAAGCTTAGAACTACGAAAACTTAACATTATACATAATATAATAAATACAGATTACGATCAAAGAAAATTAAGGATGTGACTATTGTATAATACAGCGTTTAATAAAAAAATCATGTAATTTAACACATCGGTGAAAACATTTTTCACGGATGACGACTCGTCTGATTGAAATATTACACGTTTTGTATAAGAATTAAATAAATTAAAAACGAAATATTTACTTAATATATTTAGCATTGAAAACAAAAAAGAAGTTATAAGAGCTTTAGTGTTACCGTAAAGTGGGTATACTTTGCACCATGGGTGATACTTTGCACCACCTTCTGTAAAGAAATTGTGGAGCTGGTCATCTCTGATACATGTCATTTTTCATTCTTTTTTCTATTGTTGCTGATAGATGGCACTTCAATCTACTTTTTAGTTTAAAGAAGTAACATTCGGTCGCTATTGCTTCAATGCGTATTTCCTGTCCGAACGTAAAGAAAGTTTTCTGTCTGAAAATTGTGTCCCAAAAAATCGAATGTAATCAGTATACTGAAACAAGTTACAACAAGTGAGTGGTCTCTAAATCGTAGGTAGGTAGGCCCTGCTTTTCTCAAATGTTGTATTTTTTGGTTACGTTGTCAAGTTTATGTAAAAATTATATTTTTTTAAGAACTTACTTGTATTGACTACATTTGGGGTAACATTGCACCTGGTGCAAAGTATCCACAAAGGGCCATAGTTAATCAATTTGATCAAAAGTCTTAAAACGGCTAATACAACTTGACATTTTTGCTAAATATCTATAGGTTTAGTGTACTTACTTAATTCCTGATGGTATATTTTTTTCAAAAATGTCAAGAACACACAAGCAGCGGCCTTATGCCAGACGATACTGCGATTTTACACCGAAGAGAGTGGAGCAGTGTTTGGAGGCTATTCGAAATGGTACAATCAGTCAAAGAAAGGCTGAAAAAATTTTCTAAATCCCCAGAAGGACGATTAACTATAAACTCAAAGGTCAGCACACAAAACCTGTGGGAAAACCTCCGATATGTGACAAGGGCGAAGAGCAATCTTTCGTAAACTGCATAGTAGACATAAGTGAGTACGATTTCCCAGTGAGTGTTTTTAACATTCGCTACATTCTAATAGCCTATTTAGATAGATTTGGCAGAAGAGTACGAATATTAAAGGACATCGTACCAGGCTCTGAATGGATAACATCATTTTTGTAAAGACATAAAACCTTGACTGTTGCTAAAACTAGTCAGTTGCTTAATCGGTTGCCATTAAAAGCGTATGACGATGACGTGCGCCAGAGTTTTCAACAGTTTTTGGAAGAAAACAGATTCAACCCAAAGAATTCAGTCTTAAAACGCAGGAAAACGGTACCGATAGAACCAGGTAAGAGCATTGCTCACGATCCAAATGTCGAAATGAACGTTGACGAGACACAAATGCCACCTGAATCAACTACATCAATGATCCCACCTTCCGCATTGAAACTTCCAGCATATCTAGCATTAACTGATTCATTAACTGTTCACACGGAAGCTTTGAGGAAGAGGGAGAAGAACAAAAACGATGACTGAAACCAGTTATCGTATTTGTTCCTCAGTGTCATTAGGACCAGTAAAAAAGAAGGTGGGAGAATAAGTCGTATTTCATTATGAAGGATAAAATTTTCCGGGACAGATTTTAGAAATAAAGAAAAACAGAGTTGTTAAATCCATGCAGGAGAGTCTCAAATCGTATAAGTGGCCGATGAAGGATGACTTTCTTCAATATTCTTGGAAGGATGTAGTGGGTTCCATAAAAGAACCGAAAATGCAATCCAAAAGAGGTTTCTTTACCGTCCCGGAACTTGACCATATTTAGACCTAATTTAATTTTAATTCCTATTATCTATGTAGAACGATATGTTTTAATATCCACCTTTCATTTTATATAATTTTAAACCTTCAGTATTGGAAAAAAAAACATTTTTGTTAGATTTTTTAATATTTTTAAAAAAAAAATTCTATCAAGTGTCTTATTTTTCCATAATTATACAATAATATAATCTGCATTTAGTGAACTGTGAGCCAAAACCCTTCACGAAGTGCAATGAAACTTGTAGGATAGCCTTTACTTTGCATAAATTTGGATTCTAGTACGAAAAGTGTAGAGAAAATATCATGGTGCAAAGTTGTACTTTACCCCGGGATACTTTGCACCAAAACATAAATATTAAAAAAAAATATAGGCAAAATAGATAAAAATTTAAAAATGTGTCAGACATGTTACAGGTATATGTGTTATTACATTGCAATAGTTGAAACCTCAGAAAAAGTAAAAAACATGATCTAAATAGACAATTTTTTGAAAAAATGCAGTATTTTGGTGCAATGTATACCCACTTTACGGTACTTCTTGACATTGTATTCTATAACTCTCGGGAACAATACCCCATTAATATTAATAGGGTGATCATGGCAATATAAATCTGCCATTACGAATAATAAAATATATGTTTACTACTTTAAAATCCCGCCTGTGGTCGCGTAAAAACAATTTAATTGATACTTTTGCCGGCTGAATGTTGTTAGGGGAAGGTCGGGTAGCCTTGGACCGTGGGTAGCCCCGGACATCATGCGGTAGGTACTTACTATATAAAATAGGTACTTATAATTAAAGGACCAAGGAGTGACCTTACTGTTCGATGTGCTGCCTCAGAAATAAAATTACTATGCGTATTAGAACCAATTTCATCAAAATAGGTCTGTAACCTGTACTTAAAGACTACTTACCTCTTCACAACTATTGTAATCTTTGCAATTTGCTTGTAAGTGTTTTAAATCTTTCATAGGGGTAACAATATTTGATTGTACATGTATACGTTATTTTTATAATATGTTCTGAATATTACAAGATTAAGTTCACTTTTTTTATATCCATTATTTTCTTCATTATATATAGTGTAATAATACTCATACATAAAATGAAATCTAGGAGACTAGATATGGCCAATCGAATAAAAAAAACCGAATTAAATAGCGACTTCTTTAAAAGAAGTCGTTACTTAAATCGGTTTCAGGATTCGATCACTATATAATATCGCGAATCAATGTTCAAATTTGGTGGCGTACTCCATATTTCTAGATTTGAAAATTTAATATCTAAAAACTAAGCTGGAAATTAATATAAAAAGTTGCGAATCGGATTACCGAAAAAGTAACATTTACCCATTAGTTAAATCTATATAAGAGTTACTAACATACCTCTGGTTTTGATTCCATAACATTGATGATCCAAATGGATTCTTAGCGTATCCCAAATACATGATTTCATCAGTATTATTTTTCGTTGAATCGAGCTCAAAAAATCCTTCAGAATTGGTGGCTTTTAGCGAAGAATCTTTGGGGTATTTCTTGCGAACTTTCTTCCATTTTACTAGCTGATGCTGGTCACTTTGGTTACAGAAGCCATTCGTGGATCGGGGTATTATGTCGATCGAGTTATCTGGTATATAATTATTTATTAATGGGAAGTCCTTATCTGAAAAATAAAACATCATTCTAAAATAAAGAACAAATGAATGCGTAGAATCGAAATGTACGAATCGCATTTTTTTGGGTAGGTACTTTAATATATGCAGGTAGGTACGTATGAAAAATAAGTATTTTCATATTATTGTTCTACAAGCGTTATATGTTTTTCTATTATTCAAATTTGAATTCTCTCCGTGTTGCGATCTTGCTACCCTTTTATTCGTTAAAAATAGCAAATGCGAAATTTAAAAATTGCTCGCAGTCAACACAATAGCGCCATTAAAAAAGAATTAATATATTCAAGGTTCTACATGATTTGAACTTTTTACTTATTTTAAATGTTTATCACACTTCGTGGTCAATTCTGAACGGTATTTCGGAATGAAGTGCAGACTAGCATACAATATAACCGACTGCTAGTATTTTATATTTATGTAAATAAAACGGCATTAAAATGTTAACATTTTAAAGTGCCGCTAATTTTTCCGAATACTTACTGTACTAATTGATGAAAGAAGTTTAGTTTAGTTGAGATAAGGTAAACGACATACTTGACGACATAGTCCAAAATTCTAAATAATGGTGTTTTAACTCTGATTTAAAAAAATATATATGGAAACTTTCTATTTCAATTTAATTTAACACAGCCACCCTGGATTTTCTACTTCTTCAAAGTCGCTTTTCGTATCCAAATGGTGCATAGTGCACCTCATCGAATCGACGCAGTGTTAACTGGACCATGATTTGTTTATTATTATGATCAGTCCTGTGCTCCTTTTTCATGGATGCAGGGGTGGAACATGTTTGACGGGTTGCAGATGACGTACATGAAGGAGCTCAGGATGGAGGAAATTACTGCTATGTGGGAAAGAAAATAGAGGAAAAGGAGAATGGCAGTCACGGATATGGCACTCAAAGTTGCATAACCATGTGTAAGCTGTACATTTCTAATGTTTATGATTCTCTTGAAGATAAATTAAGATATTTCAAAAATATAGGAAGATTAATCACACAGGAGTAATTAAATTTATACATACACACTTCTACGTAATACATTCTTAAATTTATATACATAGTTCGTTATATCGTGGGAAAAGTGTTAAAAGTTTGCAAAAAACATCCAATTAAAACGATTGCATTTAAAAGTAAAAAAAAACGTTTGCATTGTCGTAATGGTATTATGTTATACGAGTACACGTGTATGCAGGTTTATTGGGATTACCAGGACCGGAGTCACTTTTTTTGTTTGTTTTTTCGAATATTATTAAATATCTTAGAATATTATAAAACATACTTACTATACAAAGAAATAGAATTTGAGTTAATCTTTTTTTAATAATTCATTGTATGTGTGTGTGTTTTTATGCACTCACTTAAAAATAATTTTAAAAAATTTAGGTAGGTAGGTCAGGTTTGTTGTTTAAAAAAAATTGTTGTTTAAAAAGAATTTTCGTTATTAAAATAAATTATGCTAACAAATTAGGGACTTTGGATTATGTATCTACATTCAGAAATAAATAAAAAAGGCACTTATTTAGAGAAGCAAAATCACGTTTTTAAACACATAAGTATTATTGTCATTTATATTCAATGTTGGATTTTTGTTGTTTTTTGGTTTTATTTATTTTTAATTTTCGATATTCCCTCCATGTTTAAGTACTGTAATAGAGGGATTAGGGGTGATATGTTTAAAAAATATATAAATGAACATATTTTTTATGTAGATAATACACAATATTTACATTTTTTATTGTAAAATACAGTTGATTTGCGTAATTCGGACTAAAAACGAGTATAAACTATAAGTTTTCATTGTTAATTATGAAGAATATTCTACATTTTACCACATTATATTGAAAATGAGGATTTCGAGGATGCAATTGTCAAAGACGAAAGATTGTTAATCGAAAGAAAAAAAATGAAGAAGATGATGACTATGAAGAAACATCTGTGCCTGTGACTAACCAAGTGTAAAAAATGTTTTACTTTTTCCTGTGATTTTATTTTTTCAAAATAATTTCCGCCAAGGAATTTAAAAATAAATACATAAAATACACATAAGTATTCAATGAAAAATATTCCTTGTTAAATTTTTAAGGCGCTTTGGTTTGTTCGGTCAGCATTTGATTGGGCCAAATGTATATTTTATAAAAACCTTTTCTCGTAGCAAAAAAATGTAGTGATAAACACGACAAAATTACTAAGATTTTTTTACGGACAAAGTGCTGCCCTGAGCACATCTGAATGCAACATCTCCGTTATCACTTTCATCTTTCCACGGGATGTGTAGGTATTATGGAAAACCAGCGTGCCGTGAAAACGTCACGATTCTCGAATTTTATCACAATTGCCTGAAATTTATGTAGGTTTTTTTGTTACGCACTACATTTTACGGCACAATTTTTGTTTAAGTAATAATCGGAGCAAAACAGTGTTATTTTATGAGAATTTGCGGTTAAAAACCTTTAAAATAAAGGGAATCTAATTTGCTGCTTCGGCAATCACTGGACGAATATTTTTTTTGCTTAGTTGGAAAGTATTGCTTCTTAGCCCATCAGTAACGGCATTTATTTACAAGATTTTCAATGTAGACAATTTTGACACCTTTATGGTATTTTGTAGGTCAGAAGGAGAAAGGGGAAGTTGTACTAAGGGCCATATTTTAGCAAGATGGACAAAAACTGGTGGTAGTTTTTTACGCACAAAAAAACGTAAACGAATATTAATTCATTAATATAATACTGCAGTACGTATACTGTTGATCTTGTCAGAAAAAGGTATCTGGAGTTTTTTGTTCTTGGGTATTTTTGGTTTTGATAAAAATTTATATAAAACATTTAATCAAGAATAAATTACTATCAGATAACAGTGGGCTATTACCGCGACCCCGGAGATAAAATACTCAAATAAGTTTTATTTTAATTTTAATAATTCACGTTGATTCAATCATAAATATATACTTCAGACATCATTCCTTTTCTATTCACAACACATCGGACTGCGAGCGGTTTGTAAATTTGAAATTGGAATTTTGATTAAAATAATAGCAAGATCAATTATATTCCAGACGAATTAAGCATATTTTAGGCAAAACCTTAGAATAAAATTAATAGTTTTGATTTTGGGCAAAGGTGTTCCTCACAACCCAAACCAAAGGGTGTTCCCTTAAAAGTCCCCACATAAGGATGTCCACTCCCTATACCACCCTCCAAAATGTTAGTTTTCACTATTCTGTCATTCTGTCAAAGGCATAAATGATTACCAGTAAATTACCAATAAGTATATACTCTTATAATTTACTGACCAAAATACGATATATGAGATAATACCCAAATAATTATTGCAGATAGTATATTTTTGATTGCAAATACATAACAAATAATATTATCGATTACTATTTAAATGAGGTATCGATATATTCACACATGATGCGGGTTTTATCAATGTTCAAAATGAAATAAGCTAAAACAGGAACAACTTTCAATTTCATACATTTACAAAACATTGTGGTCAGGTTTAAATAAATAAATAAATACACTTATAAACTGAATAACTAATTTATGAACGAAAAATATCACTCACATCACTAATCACAAAATAATTAATATTAAATATAATATATTTTATTGGTATTTACCTGTTAAGCAATCGATAAAAAGATTATTTGAAAATCTATTAAAAATTCGCTGGTTTATGTATATGAAAATGCACATCCAAATAATTAGTTTTAAAAATAAATTGCAGTTTTTACGTACTCTATACATATCTATTTATTTATCCACATTAACAACAATATGATTCCTCTATAACACTAAAAAATGTAGACCGTATTTTTTTTAAATCATTTGATTTTTCATCTTCTTTATTCGCACAAATCTTTATTTCATTTTTTTTATTTTTTATCTTTTTGCAAAAACATAAAATAGTCGCGAAATAAAATTGCAGTGATCGATCGCACTTATCTGCACGCGTCTGAAACTGAAGCACCGCTTGTCTCTCAACTGAGGACAATGCGCGCAGACCATTAAACGAGGGAAAAGTGAATTTACGATTTTGAATGGTAAAGTGATTCACAATAGCGAACGTACATTGCCAGAGTTTTGATAGACACGCGAAGAGGAAATAATCGCCACTGAGATGGCCGTACCATCTGAGTGCTGCGTAGGTATTATAATAATATCTAGTTTACTTGACTAGCCACGCGCCGCGCTACAATGAAGATATTTATAATAACCCCGCTTAACGCTGTCCCGCTTAAGACGGATCGCAACGTGATGTTTTCACACATATTTCTTTGAACAAAGACTCCTTGCTAAGGATTACTTCCCAAAAATAAGTTTACTGCAGATGAAGTTTCATTTCCGTACATTTTTTTTAATTTTAATTATTTGTGAATTTAACAGATCAGTAATATCAAGTTATACACATATACAAATACTACAAACCAAGTACCTACTTGTACTGTTCCAATTCCTATTTGCATTAAAATACTATTAAAAACCCATAATTCATTTTTTCAAAGGTCTTCATTTATTATATAATTATTGGAACGTTAATTTTATCCTTCGCGTTAAGCAAGATCTTACTGTATTAACATGTTTGATTTTATTCTTTAAACTCTATCCACAACCATATGGTGCATGGGGTATCGCATCGGATAGACTTAGTGTAAACTTGATATCGAAGGCAAGGTGATCAGTCCTGCCCTTTTGATTTTTGGATATAGGAGTATAACTTATCTCTAATGCAATACAGATGACGTAATTGAAGGAGCTCAGGGTGAATAAAGTCACTACTATGTGGGAAAGGAAATGGAGGAGGGACGTAGGAAGGAAAAATAAAAGAAGTAAACTGGGCAGCAATGGCTAGGGCACTTGTACTAATTTGTTTAACTTGGACATTGCTAATTTATATCTCTAGAAGAAAAACATGGTTTTACTCGAGTTAAATATGAATTTCCGTCACAAGTAAATACTTTAATACACTGTTTTAGATCAATACCCGGTTTCATTGCTCTCGCGGCATTATCAGACTAATAAAAAATTGATTTTCATTAAATCTCATATACACTTGTGGAAGCTTTAAAAATGTACACTGAAATTTTATTGCGGAGTTCTGACTTTTATGTACATGCATTGGGTACAATTTTGTACTACAATAGCTTTTTTTTATTTATTGAAAAACTAGTTCCCTTTGGAACTTTTGTGTTAAGAAAATTGTTACCTACTGTATTTTCAAAAATCGCGCGGTGTCACTTAATACTTGGATACTATTAGGCAGCTAAATCGTGTATTGCCATTTATCTAAATAATTATTTTACGTACCTGACTAAATGTCAAAACGCCCATAAAATATCATTTAATAGCCATAATACATTTTAAGTAAAAAAAAAAAAAACAACAGTGTTTATAATGGCTGGAATGGCTGCTTGTCATCGCGTTGAAATGCTTCTGTTTTCATGACTTATTCTGCGTGTAAAACCTTACGAATCAAAAATAAATACACATTTTATATCTCCGGTGATTATTTCAGTCGATTCCCTTCCGCTTAACTTTATACACAGACGATATCGTTTGTCTGAAGAGGTAAATATTATATCAGCTCTTCGCATTTATATTAAACGTTTTTATCTTAATTCTTACAAAATAATGTATATTTTAGATAATTATGTTTGTTTGTTTTCGTATATGTTTAGTGCAATTTCGTTAGTCCGCTCAGATTGAACCAATTTTAAGAAAATGAACACGGATGAAACATAGTGACAAATGTCAGAATTGTAGTGCGCGCGGCGTGTTCTGCCCCGTTTGGAGGTATTCTGAATTATGATATTCCTCCGGGATATTCGAGTTATGTTACTGCCTGTCAATTAATAAATAACCAACCCAATGTTGAATAAAAATTGGCAGGGCGCCAACATATTTCTAAAAATACTTTACACGCTTCTAGTTTATCTCTGAACTTAACTTGAATGACTGAAAGTATAGACTTTATTCGGTAAATGTTGGTATTTTATCAGATGTAAAGTGTTATGTCAGGATGAGGCAACCGGGCAATCAGCAGTTTAGGAGTTCCCTGCGAAGCAGAGACTCCTCGTCTACCACGGAAAGTGATCCGAGAGAGAAAATCAAAGATTGTTTTAGGAAGTTTATCGCCTTTATGTGCACTCAAGTAGGAGTCGGTGGATTGGTCGTGTGCTACGCCATCGTGGGAGCCTTCGGCTTCCAGAGTATCGAAACGCAGGAAAAGAATCCCCACTTCGAACATCTCGAGAACTTGAGGCGGAATTGTGTCTCGGAACTGTGGAATGTGACTGCTAATGAGAATATTTTCAATGAATCCATCTGGATACACGAAGCTAATGTTGTGTTAAAGAGATTTCAAGATGGATTTTCATCTACTGTTTTAAAGGGGTACGATGGCCGTACAACAGATGAAATTTGGTCATTTCCCGGTGCTTTAATGTTTTGCCTTTCCGTGTTTACGATGATCGGTTACGGGAACACTGTTCCCAGGACTCCGTGGGGGAAGGGAATCACCGTAGCGTATGCCGGCCTCGGAATACCTATATACATTCTTTACTTCATGAACATGGGTAAGGTATTAGCCCAAACCTTCAAGTGGCTTTATACGATCATCCACGAATGCAGTCACGAAAGAGAATTAGACTACGGGTTTGAAAATGGTGGCCTCCCTCCAATAAGAAAGAAGATAATTGTCCCTTCCACCGCCTGCCTGTGGGTTATAAGCTTCTACGTGCTCTGCGGCACTATAATGTTTGCAGAATGGGAGGAATGGAACTATCTGGACTCCACATACTTCTGCGTCACTAGTCTCTGCAAGATTGGCATCGGAGACTTTGTTCCCGGAACTAAAATAAAAGACTCCCGCAGTAGTTCGCAGACCAAACTAATAATAAACTTTGTGTACATGCTGCTCGGAATGGGACTAATAGCCATGTGTTACAATCTGATGCGAGAAGATGTCCGAGTGAAAGCGAGAGAACTCAAAGAGGACATGAGGCAATGTTTGGAAGACGTTCAGAACAAGTTCACCCGATGCATCGGGATGAAAAGATACCCGAGAAACATGTGATAAAAGAACTATTACATTTATATAAAAGTGCTAACTAGGGTAGCAGTGTATAAATCAGCTTTTCAATATATTCACTCCTTAACTTGATTTCTTTATATATTTAAAATTTGCTGGTGTTCTCTTTAAGCATTTGTTACTGCAGTGAAATAACTAGGCGTGAAAGTATATTTAAACAAAATTGTATTATTATTTTTTGTTTCATGATTAATGTGTGTTCATATATATTTTGAATAAAACACTAACGTATTGTGGTGTAGATACTTTATCGGCTTTGCCCTCCACACATACACCACGTCGGAGTATAAAATAAACCCACACACATAGAAACGTCGCTTAAATAAGCTCTTTGTAATCCACGGTAGCCTTACTAACTATGTGCAGAAAGAAATGAAAATAAGCTTATTCAATTGAATTAGATTGGATTTAATAAAAACCCGAAAGTCACTTCATCCTGGCATTGTGATTTGAATAAACGTGTAAAAATGGCTTTCATTTTGCCAAATTTCACATTAATTCGGCTAATATATCAAAGCTTCGTTGCAGCATTTAAGGCCTATTATTTTAATTTGAATTAGCACTTATTGATAAGTTTATTTGTGAAAGGTTTTATGTATGTGATGCTGCTATTTTAGCATTGTGTGTGTGTTTTCCTCGTTGGTAGTATGTAACGGTGTTGGTTTTATGAACCCAGTGAACAGGAGACGGATGGTGAGGGCTGATGTTGTCTCCAATGCCTCCGATAAGACTGTGTTCTGTGGCGGGCTACGATGGGAGAGTCAATGATGTGGTCTTCTGTCCTCCCGCCATTCCTTCCTACGACCACTCCACGGTGGTATACTTTGGAGGAGATGTTCAGGTAAGCCATAAATGATTTTAAAAAAACTTATATTTCTAAATATAACTAGATATAAAAAACTCAGTGTGGAGGAACAAATACATGAGAATAGAAAGTAAAATAAAAACATACAAAACATGTGTTCGACCAATAGCCACTTATGGGATTGAGGCAAGAGCAGATACTTCTAGAACTAAATCTCGACTTCGAACCTCCGAGATGAAGACTCTCCGATCCATAACCGGAAACACATTGTGAGACCGAGTAAGAAATACCGACATCCGGAGCATGTGTAAGACGGAGGATATTGTGAGGTGGGGACGACAATGAAGGCGATACTGGAATGATCATGTAAACAGAATGTCAGATGACAGACTTCCACGTATCGCCCTTGAAGGAATCCCTGAAGGACCAAACCCCCAAGCAGACCTCCAAAAAGGTGGACAGCTGGGAGTCAACATCCCAAGAGCTACAAACGGAGGCACAAACAGACCTTAGGATCTAGAAAAAGAAAAAGGAGACTAGATATATATGCTGTAATAATAATAATAATAATAATAATAATGAAAAATTTATTCCAGCTTGACTAAGTGATGGGTGTAATACTTAATCAGCCATATCTGTTTTACAACTATAGTATTATATTATAATTATATGAAATGAAAATAATTTACAACAAAAAGCAACCTTACATTATAAAGTATAATGTAGTGAATGTTGAGCACACCAAGAGTATAATAAATATTTAAAATCAAAATAATCAAATCAGCCCTTTATATACATGGCTCTTCCGATAAGTTGAGTGCTCAAAAATACCTCTTGGGTTTTGTAGTGCTTATGCGTAGGTACTGTTAAAATCTTGAATATTGTATTTTATTTTTAGGATTTTCCCGAAATAATGAAATCACACCGCGACAATAAAAACTACATAAAATGGAACTTGGAAAATATGGCTTCTATGCTGAATGTCAATTTCCCTCGATCTCATATAGTTGTCGTACGACCGTCCAGGTAATTAAGTTATTTCACTATTATTTTGGATATGAAAAGCAAACATAACACTTTGGATGGCGATTAGACCAATATTAATAACATTGTTGATACTATGATAGATCTTAAACTAACTAACTAACCGTCACGCTGCTTTACCGCAGGGGTAGGCAGAGAGAATAAAGCGCCACACCACTCTGTCCTTGCAAACATTCTTCGCCTCTTCCACATTCATGCATCTCCTCATACATACCCGCCGATTGTTACGACTCCTAACCTGACCACTTTAAAGTATTTGGCATACCTGATCGTGCCATAATTTTCTCGGTCTTCCTCTGCTTCTTTTCCCGCTAACATTCGCCTCATAAATTTGTTTTACCGTTCTTTCCTCACTCATTCGCTCCACATGTCCAAACCATCTCAACACACCTTTTTTAATTTTATCGATAATGCTTATCTCAGCTTTGCATTCCTTCCTTATTTCACCATTCGTACATCTATCATACATCGTTTTGTTGCACATTCTTCTGAGAGATCGCATTTTGACTGCATTCAGTCAGATGATAGATCTTAATTGGTGTTTTTCTCCTTCTATAGTATAGTGGGTTGTGGATTTGGTCATAACACTTCTAACGATAAGAGTTGAATGACTCATTTCTCTGGTTTATCGCCATAGTAAAATTGGTGTGAACCAAGTCATCCATGGAGCATTATTGAGTTGGGTGTGTATTCAGATCCTTGGCATAGGAGTGAGTCAGGCGACTTTCTTCGAGAGCGAAATATTGAATCTCTTAATTTATATTTAGCTCCGAACAACTATCATCTGGCCCACTTCCCTGTCAGGACTATGAATACAAACTTGATACAATTCTCTTCCATGGGCGATTTGGTTTATTACGACGTTATAGCCCAGCTACGTTTACCTATTTAACCTGTTTTTGAAAAATTTTCTGATTTAACACACTTAGGACGGGAAAGATATAATATCTATATAATATCTATATATAATATCTACCCATTTGATCGATTGTTTAAGGACGAGAAGACTATTTTTATATTATGTACAAATCTCTTTGTTAAGGTCTAACTATATGTACACTGTTATCAAATCCCGTCGCCAGTGGTCCACAGGCGTAAAAAACACCCGTCCGAAATGTGTTAATTCACATTTTATCATTGAATGCATTTATATTTTGATTGACTTCAGTAAAAGTGGTACATTAGGGTGCTATTTTTCCACCATATTCTGCATTTCGCTTCATTGAGAAAACATTTACTTCATTTTGGGAGAAGGTGTGGAAGGTTTACTTGATCTTTCTTCAATGGATGAAATTTCTCTGTTTATTCCAGCTTTTTGTTTTTTCCAAAATACTGGCAAATATTGTATCGTTTTTTGACATCAAAGCATGTCAAATGCAGAGGCTGATGAATATAGAGGTTCCACTGTAATATATTTTTACTAATAATGAACATTTTTATTTTCTTTTACAGGATGGAATACAAGACATTTAGCTGTTATAACAATTTCGTTCCAAGTAACAATGCAGGAGTTCCCGATCACATAATTACACATCACGCACTGCAGCATTTAGAAAGGTATCTAGCTAATTTGTTCTCATTATGTATATTGTGAATCGGGTTCAATTTTTAATATAAACATTAGGGCGTGGCATAAAATAACAGCCCGTGTAATTATCATACGAGGAACTACAATATCAAAATATATTTTATTGACAGCAAAACATGGGCATATTTGGATTTGTCTGTTAAATTACAACTTATAGCATTACAAAAAACAACAAAAAAACTCACCCCCTGTATCCTACCCTAATCTAGTTAAAATCATTATAATCTCTAGCAAATTACCGTCGCTCTAGATCCATGTGTCAAAAACCAATATCGAAAGCAGAATTTCATTGGTGAGAATGCAGGGGCTGAGGGTTCTCTTAACAGTTTTTTTTATTAAAGAGGTTTCGTAATGAGGTAAATTTTTCACAGGATTTGTGAATACTATCTAACTGAGCTAGTAACAAATTGCTGTTTTAGTTTTTCTTTGCAGTTTTTGTTTTGTGGAAAAATCTGATTTCAGAGATTTATGTACATACATTATTGTTTACTTGTAAATGCACCTGGTTTATTATATTGTCCATACCAACCTGTGTTTTACATTTCAGATTACTTCAGAGTGTCACAAATAAAATAAAAACAATGCCAATTTCCGAGCTTAGAGAAATGATAACTTCTTCACTGGCTAATCAACAATGTTATATGGATCTGGATATATTGCAAGTAAGTTTGATGTATTTTTAATGATTATTCTGAAAAATTTTGATTTGGACAAATGAAAATTTACAAATAATTCACAAGATACCATATGTTTTGATTAAGCTATAGTGTGCAGCATTATTTGGTGCTGAAAAAGCCATCATACTGTACTTGCATTTGTATATATACACGGTGAAACCTCTCAGATCTAGCATAATTCGTTCCAGAATCTTACTCGCTAAGCGAAACATTTTTTGTTTGGACTCGCGCGGAAGTCCCGGGTCATAAGTGAATGTCGTGAAAAAGAGACTTGCTTTTTCTCTGTAACTCGTTATGTAAATTATTCGTTATGAGAGATTCCATTGTACTTGATATGTATATTTATTTATTTTATATGAATTTAAGGTTACCATTGAGTCAGCTAATGTAGCGAATAAACAAGAAATAACCACAATTGACACGCCCACAACATTATTGCAAAGAGAACTAGAGAATACGAGAAATCTTACGGTGACCACTTCATCATACAACGAACCGCACACGCAGACTAACAACGCAATACCCGACCATCATGTCACTATCACTTCCACCAAACACAATAACACCGATGGCGACAAGACCCTGGAGGAGTTCCAGAACCAGGGGGGTGTCATACAGACAACGAATTCCAGTCAACCGGCCAGCGTGCTGGTGTCGCCGCAATGCCAGTCCGCTATCGTCGTAAATCCTCAATCCGCCAACTCGGAGCAGTCGCACAATACTCCCGAAGAGAGCAAGGGCAAGGATGGCAGCGCGCCGAATTTCAACACCCTCTGGTGGCGGGACGGATTGGCCCTCGACAAGGCCAACCTCATCCTCATCGGATTCAGCAAGGGC
Organism: Brachycentrus maculatus; assembly: GCF_059751285.1. Lineage (NCBI taxonomy): Eukaryota > Metazoa > Arthropoda > Insecta > Trichoptera > Brachycentridae > Brachycentrus > Brachycentrus maculatus. The sequence continues at coordinate 1,810,037 of NW_028280819.1, forward strand.
TGCGTAGTGCTGAACCAGCTCATATACGAGTTTCACTACCTGAAGACATTGACGCCCGACGACAGCACGATGATGAGGTTGGTCTCGAGAATATCGGAGATGTATTGGCTGGACGGGGGGCATGCTGGAGGGAAGAATACTTGGATTACATCCAGAAGTCTCTTGGAGACTCTTACAAGACTAGGTATGTTAAAAAATAAATAAAATTCATGGGATATAAATACAATAGCAAATAAAAGTTTGAGGTTTCAAAGGACAAATTGTATTTATGAAATTTGTAAAAAAAATTGTAAAAAATTATTGCGTAGTTGAAAGTCCCACAGGACTCTAATAGCCGAGGGTATGGCGGGATATTCCCTCAAAACTCAAAATATTCTTCTACAATGTTTGAAAATACATAATTAAAAGTATCTAATCCAAGATGCAACTTTATATATACGTTTTCTGATTTAGTTTTTATGGACAATGACATGGTTTAGCGTTTCGATGGTGATTTTCTGGGTTATTATTCCATAGGTTGTTAGCGCTTTGGCCAACATTCAGACTGCATTGCAGTGACCATCAATGTGGTTCAAAACATCATAAAAATGTGTAAATGATGAACAGCATAATAACTCTTAAAAATTCATTTAATCTGTATCGGAATGGAAAAAAAATTAAGAAGCTATCGAAATAGTCACTGATCATAATGTTTTCATCCTCAGATATAAAGATATGGATTCACGTGACACCGTATCAGGTGCACGATGAGCGAAGAGCCTGGATCCGAAGAGAAGAGAGAGCTTTCACCGAACTACTCCAGCAGCTGGGGGCCAAGGTCTCTCGGACTCTTCACTTCGATGGCGCGTCACCCAACCTGTACATGCACTTCGAAATCCTCAATGTCTTCAGAAGTCCCGACCACTTGTTGGCACAAGTATCGGAAAAGTAACGCACTCAAATGTTACTAACCCATACATTGCCCCCAATTGTTGGAAATTGGTGTTTTTTAAACTTTGTAATATATTTTTTTTATTGTACGCACGGGTAATACATAATATGTACAGACTAGTGATGTAAAATAAGAGAGTATAAGAAATAAACAAGAAATGTCCAAATGTCGTTTTCTATCGCTCAGTTTTAAGATCTAATTAGCAAATTTATTTTGAATAATTTCCTATGGATTTTATTCATTGCAATATTTAAGAGTATTCCATATTCGCTCTATTGGAAAATCCACAGATATCATTTCAGTATCAATGAAAATTCCATAGATATCTTCATAATATAGAAGGAAATTCCACAGAAATCATTACAGTTGAAAAATACATACATACCTTTGTATGTATTTTTTGTAGAAGTCATTGCAATGAGGAAAAATCTATGGAAATCATGACAATGTACAATACAAATATATCCAAATTCCATAAGTCATCGCATTCATTTCTACATATTTCATTCCTGTCTATTGTATTGGAATTTATAAATTTCTCTATGGATTTTAAATATTGCTAGTTCGGTGGTATGAATATAACACAAGGACAGTATCTTAATTGTAAATTAATTGTAATGGGATGATATGCATAATATATAGGCTTCATAGACTATGCAATTATTTGTTAGCCGTCAAATGAGATTATATCGCAGTATTATTCGTTCCAAATTATAAGGCTCAATGTAAACAAATACGTTACTTCTATGTTCAATGTTATATTTGTCTAAATGTAGGCCTTTGAATAATTTTTAAAGGCCAGTTTGCACTGTAGAATATTCGACGTACATATGTAGTTTCATTGTTAAATTTGTGTGTTTATGTCATACGTGTAAACTACATAATATACCACTATTTGGTGTCAAATATCTGTGGTCACAAGGAAGGGGTTACATGGATATTTTATGTATAAAATAATTCAATTTTAGAATTATACATTGCAAATGGACAAAATAAATTTATTAATATTTATTAAAGACATCACATATTAAAGATATACATGTAGATAATTTTATCTTCCTTGTGATCACAAAATGGTGATAATTCGTACATAACTTATGTATATGTAATATATTTGGAATAAAGATGTCAATTTAAAATGGAAACATTTATATGGTGGAGCTCAATGAATAGTTTCTTACTTAGAGAAGTGTGTAAATACACAACCATATTATTTTTCTATAAATGCACATTAGAATATGTAAATGCGCTCTTTTTTATTAACCTTTTCCGGTTCGCCAAAATTTAAAAAAATCTTTTAGACAGTTACATTCCAATTGGAAAAAAATCTTTTGTCTCTGCTCCACTTACTGTTGTAATAGATACGAGTGATAAAAATGTAAGCTTGGAATTTGAATAAATAATACTAATGATGAAAAAAAATGTCGAATAACATCCGACATGGGACCTAAGAGGAAAAAATCAATGTCGAATGAGATTCGACATTGGACCAGTAAGGGTTAATGTATTTGTAATTTTTTCATTTGTTAAAATGTTGACTTATTGCTCTCGAGTCATGAATATGAAAAAAATAATTGAGATCCCAACATACATGAAGAAGGATATGGAAGTCTGGGCATTAACAGGGCTTCCGACCTGTCATAGGCTGGTTGATCACTTTACACACGTCCAACACTCACCAATTTTTTACCACCACACTACTCAAATTTTTGTAACTCCTACAGTAAAATTTTTTGTAACTCCTAGAGTAGACATGTGTAAAGTGATCACTTAACCAGCCTATGACAGATTGTGAGCTTTGTAAATGCCCAGACTTCTATATTCTTCTTCATCTATGTTGAGATGTAAAAAATAACTCCTAAGCAGACATAATTCTGATTTGTGAATAAGTATTTGGACACACTCAAACTGTTATAAATGAAAAATTGTATTGCATATTGGCTAAGTATAAACTAGAAATATATAGAAGACCTCATTTGTATGCATTACAAAAAAGTGAGATAAAATAACACCGTAATATGTAGTCATTTAGCAATAATTTTTAACTCCAAACAACAGCCTTTTAGGCTGTCAAATTTATTTGAATAAAAATTTAGACTTCACACAGTTTTGTCTAGTTTTTATATAATTATTTTGTGTGATATCGGCTTCACACTTGAATTTTTATTGTTTTTTTTTTTTATGTGTTTTTGACAGCACTACTGTTGAAAAACTACTAAATAGGTTTTATAGCGAATACATTTTAATTTACAATACTACTTTATTTTTGGTTTATCTGTGATATTGTATAAGAAAGTATAAAATTTTACTAACCAATCATCACACCTCTTCCCCACAGGGGTAGGTAGAGAGAATAGAACTCCATACCACTCTGTCTTTGCAAACGTTCATCGCTTCTTCCAGATTCATGTATCTGCTCATACATACCTGGCGATTATCTCGACTCCTGGCCTGGCCGCTTTCAAGTATTTTATATGTCTGATTGTGCCAAGTTTTCCTCGGGTCTTCCTCTGCTTCTTTGTCCAACTACATTCGCCCCTTAAATTTGTTTTACCGTTCTTTCCTGACTCATTCGTTACACATGTCCAAACCATCTTAACATACCTTTCTTAATTTTATCAATATTTTATCTCAGCCTTGCATTCTTTTTTTATTTCACCATTCGAACATCTATCTTACTTTGTTTTGCCGTACATAAAATTTAAATGATAATTTTACCAAATGAAAGTTAATAAAAAAACTCACTGAAATAAGTACAGTTCACAGAAATTAATACTTCTGATACAATTTAGTTCACAAGAACTCTTGCTGAGATTGAAAAGTTGATTTCAATGCTGGTATCGCATTGCAAGGATATTTTTAACAATAATATAATTTAAGACATTCTTTATGCATTGTAGCACTATATATAATACACATTACCATGATATGGAAGCAAACAATGAACTTAATACTTGCTCAAAAATCAACACCATTTAAAATGGCTGATTTTCACATTCAAGACTTTGTTTCGTGTGCATTAATTTATTTACACTACATGTTTTCTCTAAAAGAATGTTCCTGCTAACAAATTGTATTATAATCTATTAATTTTTATGGGATTTTGAATACAAGTAGGTCTTCAAAATATTCATAGCTGCATCTTCAATTGTTTTTATTTAACCCTACCGTGCAAATGGTGCTGTATCAAATAATAGTGTTATCTCTCCTACGTCTACCATTACATGAAGGCTAGGTGATTTTTTTAATACTCAAGTCCAAGTATTATAGTTTAAAAAACCTTGGTTAGTCAAACCCGAGACCTTATGCATGGTAGTACAAAATGCTTACCGTGATTTGAGAGCGGATAAAAAAATCCTTTTACAATACTAAATAATATTAATTTCATTAATTGATTCGGCAGTCACTTTGTGGTAAAACCTATCCATTTTTAATTAAAGTTTTACTTAATAAATACCACTTTTTCTTAAAATCTACTGTGGCACGTTCTTCGATGCATTCTGCATCATTTTCAAACACCGTATACGGTGTTTGAAAATTATGCGGAACGCATAGAAACACGTCACAGTAGATTTGAAGAAAAAGTGGTATTTACTAAGCAAAACTTTCATTAAAAATAAATAATACATATTAATCTAGCATTTGAAAACTTTGTAAATTTGTGGATTTTTGTTGGGATATATTTATTTTGTTTGGAACATTAAACTGAAACAATTTCTGTAAATGGGTGTCAAATTTTGTTTTTTTTTTGTTCACACAATAATGCTGATAACAATTTACAGCCATGAAAAGGTAATGGTTACAGTCTGTTCACAGTTATTTTACCTCCATTTTTTTTTAAATTATTTATACTGCTAAATAAATAATTAAAAAAAACTAGAGGTAAAATAACTGTGAACAGACTAATGTTAACCCATAACCATAATAATAACGTTGAATTAAATTATTTAATCATTGTAATATTAATAATAACATTGAATTAAATTGAAATAATTCACAACCGTAATAACATTGTGAGGTATTTCATTTAGAAATACCTAATTCTGCTAAATAACATTACCAATTGAAATACCTAACCTCAAACAAACTATCTATTGTGTTGCCATAAAAAAATGCAAACATCAGATCAAATTTACTATATTCTTGATAGTCTTTATTAGTTTTTACAAAAAATAAAACTTTATTTTATTAGCATTTGGAATTAAAATGCTCGAGTTTTTAAATGTGGATTTGATTAAATATGCATTCATAATTATGTTTCTGTTTTATTTTATATTATTTAATAATATAAGTAACTAAAGTACAAAATGTTTCCCGAATATGTTAATTAACATGTAGTTACACAAAAATGCAAATTGTGTATATGTATAGGAACTTTTACTTTGTGTAATACTTCATAAAATGTATTTAAATGTTTCTTTATAAGAGTGTCATTTCCTCTATTTTCAATGGAGCATCATAAGCTGTTACTTAAAGGACGGTTTAAAATTTCCTTCGAGATATCTTCTGCTAACCTTAGTCTGCACCCAATAGTACATAGGGCAACGCATTTAAATGACACAGTGGATCTTGATTGTTAATTACATGAAGGCAAGGTTATGAGGTGTTATGTTACAAAAATTCTTGCTTTTGCTTGTGGAATACAATACGCAAGCATTTGACGGATAGCCTTGCATTTTTGTAATTTTACATTGAGAGAATGCTCTCCAAATCGTGCTCACCCACTAATCTGTGTAGAGAACTGATTAAAAATACGTTACGCTGTATATCCACTATGAACACGTGTTCTGTCATTGCTACTTGTGGATACGTTCACATACTCTGTATGTGTAACGGTTCCATCAACAGCAATATGTCTCAATCGGAGCCAACAGCACACATTTGGGGAGGAATGTGGTATGCTTCATTAGCGATTCCATTTATTTCTTGAGATAGGTCTCACAGTACCATATTTTTACTTCCATTTTTGAAGGTAACAATCTTAAAAATTTAAAGGATTTCTTGTAATCTTCTTGTAAACAATATACTAATATGCGAGTCAATAATTCAAACGACTTGTTTGACAGATACACATTGTCTCTATTCCAAATGTTGCGGATGTGTGAAATTCTAAACGTAGTGGATACCCAGCTTTAGAAAGCATCAAATGAAAACATTCATATATGTAACTTTGTTTTAAAATAACTATAAATTATAGTGATTTTAAAACAAAGTAACATTTTAATTATAAAATGGAAAATCACAAAGTAAGTGCTTCAAATATAACTCATATGAAAACATTCATCTCTTGCTACGCATTGTTGTCCAAATTTTGACCTCTAGTCATAAATTAAAGCATGGGCTCATTAGTTTTTATTTTATGTCAAAACTTCCTTCCTACATATTTTACATAAGCATTAAATACTTACCCTAAGCTTAAAAAAACTATTCATTGTTATCTGCATATACGATTAATTAATGTACTAAAAAGATTAAATTGTAGTTATAATAATTTAGGAAAAATCTCTTGGATCTTTCATATGATAATTATACTATTGTGTTTGTAAATGGTGGTAAATCTATAATTGTATTGAATGTAAAACTAGAATTTTAAGAGAACTTAAATACATATAGATATATTGACATAACTTTTCTATTGTACATACATATTATCAATATTAAAATTACGAATTCAAATATACGTCCTGATAAGAATGTGTTAGAATATAGTGTTTTTACTTTAATTATTAAGATGTCTGTATGCATTTTTACTGTGCCATTTTCAGAAATCGTAAAATGCTTTTTATAATTCTTCCAAGTGATTTATTTATTGAAGCATATGTAAATTATATAAGAATTTAAATTGCATACATGTAAAATGGATGACAGAGTATTCTCAGAGACATTTATATTATCAGAGATAACAGTAGAAGATCACTAGGTTTCGGATTACTACAGATTGTTGAATTTTAATAAATAATTGGACTCCAAAAACAAATCAGTCAGGTTTTTATATTTCTTAGTGTACAGCTCAGTAATAGTTTCCAGAGTTTTTTTGGAATTCTTCGTGCATTTATAAAAATCCTAAAAATCAATATTTTACTTTGTCATTTTCAAAATAGAAAGTATGTTTGTGGAAAGTTGGCACCATTAAAACTCTAAATTAAAACATTAATTTTCTTTTCTAGTACCAAACCATTGAAAGAGTAGTAGTGTTTTAGTATTTTGGCAGCAATTTTAATGACTAGAGTTTGATCCTTTGCAGGCAACATTAGTACCAATATGCTGTGTTCTTAGATTAATTTATTTTCTACTTTAATAATTTGAAAAAAAAACCCTCTAGTTGAATGATTGCTGTCACGAATTCCTAAAATTGTATTTAGACCTGTCTAATGTCTGACTATAGAGGCTCCAATAAATTATTTGTGTATTATAAACGCATTATTTTTCAATATTTCACTTGCAGCTTTAAATTTATGCATACTTAACTCTATTTAACGTTATTATGAATTATAAATGTAATATTGAGTTATTATCATTATTGATGATAATACCTGTCATCTTTTTAAATACTTATGCATAGATTCTTCCCGAGTATTGAGAGAATCTAAATTGGCACTTACTTTTGTGTTTGTATGTATATATTTTGAATTAGACAAGCTAGTTTTTTCCAGATACACTCTTGTATAGCTGCACTTAGGCCTAATGAAATGGTGCATTTACTTTAAAAGCTTTTTATGTGCAGTATAATTTTTTTAGGTAAGCTCCCTAGCTTTGTTCCTGAAATCGAACAATTTGTTTTAATGGTAATATGTACTTGAAATATTATGTTTGATTTAAATTTTTCATAAAAGAAAACTATTGTATAATAGTAAATATTATAAGTTTACATGAAATAAGAATTATCTTAAAATATATTTTAGATCCAGTTTTGCGGCAGTTTGAAAGTTTGTCACAAAAACCAAGTAAATGACAACATTTTATTTGGTTTCTTTTATAAAAAAATGTGGCGTTTTAGAAAATAAATGCAGCTCCATTGAACAATATTCTTTGTGATTTTTTTATGGCGTCTGATATAAAACAGTTTATTTGGCAGCGTCTCAAACTGCATCATTAGTTGTGATTAGGACAAATGACTCCAGGATTGCGACCATGTGGATATATCTATTTTTCTTTAGCTGCGTGTTGGTAATACCTAATAAGCACTGTACAACATCAGTATGACCAACTTTACCAATATTAAAAGGCATTGCGTATGCACGAATGTTACTTCAAACAAAACATAACCTCTAATTTTTGATATTTAATATTACCAAGGTGTAGATATCTGTTATTAGGACATGGAAAATGTTGTAAATGAAAGTGTATCTTTCACTTTCAGTGGGTTTAAAGACGCAGAAGTTTTAAAATAAAAAAAAAACTAGTTTCTTTGGTATTGAATGATTAAAAATATGGACTTATTTTACGACTTAACTACATGTAAAACTATCCACCTGGGATCGCACAGCAGCTATATCAATACAGTGGAACGTATAAAAAAAAATTTTAAGTAAAAAAAAATCATTTGGTACCTGGGAACTACTACCCAGAAAGGTAGCTTTTTTAAAGTGTATTTTACATTTTAATTATTTCAATTTGTTTTTTACTTCAATAAAATTTACTATCTTTTTATAAATAATTACGTTTCACACTGGCAATATTGATTAATTAAAATTTGATTGGCATATAGAATCTTTTCAAATAAAACTATTGCATTTGTGTAAATGTAAATAATGTGTAATAAATAGCCGTGTTTCCAAATTATTATTATATGTATAAAAAGCTGCGTGGTATGGAGATGATATGGAGTCTCAGTTAAAATAAATGTCATCCTTTTATCGAATTTTTGCAATGATTGTTATCCTGGCATTCAGTATTCTTTACAATCTATTTTATAATATCTATAGGAGGTGAAGAATCTCAAATCCAAATTTCTAGTGTTCAAGAAAGACAAATGGTAATTATGTAGAAATTAAATGACAAAAAATATTTGTTTCTCCTGAAGACTTTTGGATTTACAATTTTTTATCTTGCACCTAGAGATGTTACGAAACGAAATAATCATTCAGCCAATATTTGATGCAGTCAAATATCAAATGCCTTAATCTTTTTTCTGTATTAGATTAGATAAAAGGCAAAAAACAAATTTCAATACTGAATATTTTTGTACTTTTACTATAATTTTAAAAAATATATGAATTTAGTTGATGTGCAATACTTTATGGGTGTACGATAAGTTATTTACGCAGTCATAATTTTGATTATTTTTATAAAAAGCAAAATTAAAGATAAATTATATAAATTCCTACCCAGCATCTAATAGCTGCTCCACACTATAAAAAAAGTGGTTGTCTATGATTCCTAATAATATTACTTCAATTTTGTAATTTTCCTGTACTACCAGAAAACTCATAGACAATCTTCTTCAGTAATGAATTTGGGAATGCAGAGGGTAATAAAACATCAATATGCCTATTAGATAAATAAAAATAAATAATATTATCCAATGTTGAAGTCTTTGACATAAAAATTATTGCTGTGACTCACATTGTACACTTTATAAAAAAAGAAAACATAATATTTAATATCTCCATACCACGCTAAATATGTACATTGTTAAGAACACTTGTATGTACATTTGTACTCATTTGATTAAATAAATTTTCAATGTGATTGGATTCAGTTTTTGTATAAAAAGTGTAAATGATTTTTTTAATGATATAAATGTAATGTAATATAAAGATGTCCGCAAATGGTTGTATTGAATTTAAACTAATAAAATGTTTTTAATAATATTTATGGCTTTTAATTTTCACACTCTTGAGAAACTGAAAAATATTATTTTTTCTCTTTTTTTCCTTGAAAGTGTATCTTCTTCTTCAAACTCTTATCCACACCCTATTGGTGCATAGGGCACTGCATCATATAAACTCAGTGTTATCGTTAACACATGAAGGAAAGGTGATCAGCCCTCCGCTTCAGGTACTAGTCCAAGGTAATATTGAATAAATATCAGAGTGAAAAAATCACTTATACTTATTTGACTCCCCCCCCCTTGGGAATCAAACTCAGGACCTCCAGTACGGTAGCCAGGCTTGCTGACCATTACACTACCTAGCGGACTACCATATTCACTATAGTATGAAGTGAATTGTAATAGTTTTTAATCTGAAAAAATATGTGGAAAAGCAGTAAAAAATGGTGAAATAAAAGAAAACAATCTCCAGATTTTTGGATTTAGGAGTAATTAAGATCTAATTGGGTACAGATGACGGAAGTAGAGCTCAGGGTGAAGGACATAACTATACGATAAAGAAAATGGAGGAAGAATAGTTGGGTATCGACCCCGGGACCTGCAGAACGATAGCCAAGCGTGCTGACCAGTAATGGAGTAAACTACTGAGGCGGACAGTGGCTGATAATTTTTTATTAATAATTTGCATGGGAATCCAAAAGCAAATCCCAAACTTCGCCATCAATTTGATAAATTTCTTATTTCCTTTAAATCGAACATGCATAAGTAACAAAATTAGATAAGTTTTATAAAAATACTTGGTGTTAGAGTTTCACTTTTTATTTTGTAGCAGACCACCAAGTGCTCTCGCATAAGAAGGTATCTTCAGAATGGAACGCCTTTGGAAGTAAAAAGTGAAACTAAAATACTAAGTACTACTATATTTTTTTTTTAAACCCTTGTCCGCACCCCAATGGTGCATAGGGCACTGCTTCATATAAACACAGTGTTATCTTGATCGTTTACACATGAAGGAAAGGTGATCAGCCCTCCGCTTCAGGTACCAGTCCAGGGTAATATTGAATAAATATTAGTGAAAAAATCACTTATATTTATTTGACCCCCCTGGGAATCGAACCTGGGACCTCCAGAACGGTAGCCGAGCGTGCTGACCATTACACTACAGAGTCGAACAAAATACTAAGTACTACTATAATGTTTGTATAAGTTTTATCAATAATATATGTTTTTTAAAACAATGATAATAATAATTTTTTAACATAGTAAAAAAATGTATTTTCATTTTTAATGATGTAATCCCAGAAGCCTCAGTTTCAAAAGCTTATCTTCAGGAAAAGAGAGTAAGGAATGTAAATTTTGAAAAACACATTTCAAATACAGACCAATTAAAAATAAATGTTTATTATAAATATATGTTTAAAATAAATTAAGAATTAACCCTCACACATAATGAATTACCAGAGCATTAAAAATAATGGATAAAGTAAACCAAATAAAACAACAATATTATTGAAAATTGTTTAATAAGACAACAAGAAGACCAGGTTCACCCCCCACCATCTGCAGTTGGCCATCATAATGACAAACAGCTCAAAAAGCTGCTCTCCGCCGTGACCATCACTCAGGGAGGTGTCCTGCCCAACATCTTGGCAATTCTTCCAGACCGAGAAGAAGGCCTCCTCTTTTTCTCCCCCAGATCTCCGCCTACTTGATGCTCCGAGACCGATTGACGGTGTTTAATTTTTTAGAAAAATGTTTAATCCATCATTATATCACTATCCACGTTTTTATAAGTGCCCTTGAGGTAGTATTTACGAAAATGGCGCTTTATAAATTATTATTACTATCAATTTATAAAAAAATATCTTAAAATAATATTTTACAGCACAGCCCGAGTCCACAAAAAACAACACTTTATACTAAACAAAAATTCTGACATGGTACTTGGAATCTTCGCAGCTTCTTCTGAACATCTAGTGGTAATACGTGTAGAAGTGTTGAATTATTCCACTCATCTGATCCGTCGCAGCAGTCACAGATGCCATCGTTAACATGACTCGATGGAATCACATTCTCCTTACTGCTGTGATGCCGTGGCTGGTACTTGCAGTAAAATTGTCCCACATTACAAGCATTAGTTCCGGGCTCATCGCTGCCATCTTCTGGACAATCACAGTAATTATCATTCACATAAGAGAAGTCTATTTCCAACTTCGATGCGAAACAAGTGAACATTCCGTTTGAATTTGGCTTGTACTTATGCAGATCTCCCAAGCGGGTGCCTCTCACTAGTCCCTTGTTATCAAATACCTCAGTTATTTTCAAATCAAGGGGCTTCGATGTGTAATATATTAATTTCGCCTTTTCGTCAGTCTTTCGCTCTGATTTTGAGAGTAGTAATAAAAAAAGAAATTGGTAGAATATGAAAAAAACAGCAAAGACCAAAAATAGTATTAGAACACAACGTTTCTTCTGTCTAAATATTGAATGTTTGTGTAGAGAATCTTCGCGTTTGAAAAATACATTTTTCATTGTCTTTTTTAACTTTCTATCATAATAATGTGGAAGAATACTGAAATATTTCATCGAGGACGATTTAGCATTTATTATTTGCGAAGTGACAGTTGGTATTGTTTTTAGTGATCACTAAAATTCAGTTATTCAAATTTGATAGTGAAACAATTGAGATCTTTTTAGAATAATATTTCACGCTTTCTTGACACTAATCTTTATTTATATTCGTAAACTACGATGACAACTTTTTTGACATCCAATACGATAACAAAAACACGTCACAACCGTCACTCAAGGTTTTGGGGTTTTGGTGTTTTGCAGTTTTTGACGTTTTGACTGTAGTTTTCCGGCGGATTAAGCCTTAACGCACACGGGAATTTCCCCTTCCATCGAAGACATTTTCCGAATTCGGAATTTTCGTATGAATAGCGTACCACATAAATGAAAATACCCTTTTCCGAATTCAGAATCCCAAAATTATGTAAATTTTTGAAACCCAAATTTAAAAATGGTATTTTCACTGAGAAATATCGGATTAATAAAAGCGACTACGACAGTTTAGCGTGATGAATTTACGCGCAACGTGATCTAGCGCACCAATCCAGCCAAAAGCTATAACCAATCATCCGTTTTATCTTGCTAACCGGACTGCCGGACAGTAAAATTCCGCGTAGTGCACAAGCCTCCCAACGGAGCTTCCTAAAGAAACCACAAGTTCCGTAAAGGAACCACATACGTTCATATTTGTTTATTAACATTATAAAATTCATAATGTTAATAAACAAAAATCAATAATCAACATTTTAGTATTTTCTTCGGAAATAGGGTAAATTGAACGGAATCCCAAATCCGGAATATTTTCTGATTGGTAAGCTAACGGGGGATAATGGTTTTTTATTTTATACATTGATTTGTAAGGGGATCGTAATTGGTTGCAATAATATTCGGATCGTTACATTCGACAAACTTAATCTACATAAGGTATCACTGTCACATTTATTTTTATTTAAAATTTATTTTGACCACCCAAAATTTTACAAAACAGTTTGACATAATTTTAGTTCCAATAAAAATCGTTCTACCATGTAAGTTTGTGAACGTATACTTATGTTTACAAATTTCTAGTTAGCTGTTTTACCTATTGTACTACAACAAATCCGATCTGTCAAGTGAAAAATCTGCTTTATCTTTTATCAAATATGGCTTCTGACTTATCGGAGTTGGGAATCGTCGTCTATTTTAAAATAATAATTCGATTCTCCGACCGTGATTATTGGGGTTGAAATAAACATAATCAAGGTGTAAAAATGGTAAGTATTTTTTATATTGCTATTTATTGTGTAAGAGTCGAATTTTACTAGCGTTGCGACTTTGCCATATTGCGCTATTTATATACGTTTGACCCCGGATATTTCATAACATTGCACCACATGCTGTAATGTTTTGGAATAAAACTCTGGCACCTGAAGGTCGCCGATATCATTTGTGAAGTGTCTTGGTCGCGGTTAGGATGCGTTGCAGTTCTCCCGTTAGTTAATATAGGAGTATTTAGTAAATTAATGTTTATTTTTCCATGATAGTCCGGCGAATCTGGAACCTCGCAAACCGGCAACGGCGGGTCTTGCGGCGATTCTGAAGGGGAAGATCAAGAAGACCCATCTTCTTCTTTGCAGAAGTTGAGCATAAATGAAGTGAGTTTCTGAATTTAATGTATTTTATTTTTATGATCCTGGGTGGTATGACAAAACTATGCAGCTTAGAAGTTTAAATAACATAAACTTTGCCTCTGGAGGTTTACTTCTAATGACTTGGCATTTTGAAACCGGTCATCGATCTATATTATCAATAGTTGACATTTAGGTTTCTTTAAATAAATATGTAGATATTTTTTTACTGACTGATGAGTTGGCAAAATATTTTTTATAATTTTAAAAATTTGTGACATTCAACGGCATTAAAGCCATCTTAAACTTTTATCGAGAAACATGTTTTTTTTTTTAAATATTGTAAATTGAAAAGTGGTTAAAACAAAGTTTATTTTATTTTATCAAGTTTATTATATTTTAATTCATTTATATTTTAGGAAAATCTGAATGATTCTGTTGAAGATGCCTTGACTTCGTTTCGTCAGCAATGGCATAAGGAGTTAGGTTCTCCAGTTCGGTACAGTGCTAGTAATGAACAAAACATAACCAATGCCCTGAACAAACAGAACTTGAAATCTGACGATGGGAATAATGCTTCTCTGATTGAATCGGATGAAGAGAAGGTAAGTCGGTCACTCCACTAATAACGTTAACCTTTTAACCGCGTCAACTTTGTTCCTGAGAGACGCCCGTACGCGGAGGTATTTAGCCGTTTTTAAAATGATTACTTTTATCATGTATTTAGTTAAGAAACGATTTATTTTCCTAAACAAAAATGTTCAATGGGATTCATTGTGCCTTTTTGGTACTCTATAATACACTTGTGTCACATTATTCTTGAAATATATCGTAATATAAACAAATAAGATCGTAACATAAATAAATCAAAGCACGCATCGTGTGTCACTCTTACCCACTGGCGATGCGTAGCGTCGAGAGTGAGACAGATATAGGGCATGATTATGGCGCGGACTAATTACGGACCGCAAGAAAAATCAGGGATCTGTTCTTTTATTTATCCTTGTGATGTTACAAATTATTAGTCAGATATTTCAACAGATGTCATAAGGCCAAGGATTGACGTATTATTTTGTCCAAAGTTCCACACGATGAAAAAATCCCTCCAAGTTGAACTGAGGTTCGAAACTCGGAGCAAAGTAAAAACACATACGGTTATGTCAGCCGCGTATGGGGCATGTTTTATGAAAACACATACGGTTATGCGAGCCGCGTGGATCCGGTTAAAAATATCTCTTGAAAAACTGCAGCTTACCTTGGGTGGAATTATTGATGTTCCATATCTATAAGTATTGCATTGATAAGTTCAGGTTTAATAAATATCGAAATCTTTTAGTACACAACCATGATACACACAACGAAGGTTTGATAGTCCCAAGAATTAACAATAAATATGGGAGTCCAACACTGCAATATAACGTTCCGAACATTTTTAATATGGAACAAAGGCAAAATAAATGAAATAAGTAAATGATCAAGAGTTAATTTTATGAAAATTGTAAAATGTTAAAATTCTTAATTTTCTTTTTTGTGTGTAAATTAGGTTAAAATGGTTAAAAACACCGACAAGACACACAAGGTGGCTTGGTGGGTGGTCTCTGCAAAATATTATTTTTCAAAAATGTTAAAAATTGTGATTTAAATAAATGTATACAATTTAAAAAATAAATAATAATAATAAAATAAATAAAAAATAACCTCGAGGGACTTGTTGATTAGAAAAAGATATTCAAATTTTGTCATAATTTGAAGAACCACTATTGTTCTTTTCAATACAAACACATTTGTATTTTCGCCTGTTCAGAACATCTAGCTTTCCAAACTAGTCATGTTTACGTTAACACATTGTTTTCGGGTGGTTTTTTCATTAATGCTATACTAATTAGGGTCGTATACTAATCACAAGTTGCAAACCCAATTCCTATCTGTACAATATTTTTTGGCATCTCTCGCGCTACCAAAAGTATGCAAATAGAACACTTATACGCGTCTCGATCTCTCTACCAACAGTATGTAAAAGACACTTTTAACCCTTTCAATGCCGGAAGGCATATGGCTGTACCCAGCAGGCCGTGGTTTTATCAATTTTTTTTTTGTATACAGATATAAAGGATATTATGAAAACTTACCAAACATATACACCGTGTGACGTTTAAGTTGCCATTTACTCAGAAAAACACAGATGAAATATTTACAAAATGTCAGGATTATCACAACTTGATACAGAAAATACATTTACTTATAAATATAACGGAATATAACTGTGTTTATAAAATATGGTTATTCATTTCTTTAATTATGTTATAAAAAAAATCCTTATCCGCCCTTATCCGCACCCCAATGATGCATAGGGCACTGCGTCATATAAACGCAGTGTTATCTTGATCGTTTACACATGAAGGAAAGGTGATCAGCCCTCCGCATCAGGTACCAGTCCAGGGTAATAATATTGAATAAATATTACAGTGAAAAAATCACTTAATTTATTTTACCCCCCTTGCGAATCGAACCCGGGACCTCCAGAATGGTAGCCGAGCGTGCTGACCATTACACTACGGAGGCGGACAAATTAATTATGTTTACTTAGATTAAAAAAAGGATTAAAATAAATGTCAATGTTGCATGAAAATCATTTATAAAAATCACTAAATTTGTTAATATCGGTAAATTATAATATTTTAGTATTTCTTGGTCTTCCTAATAGATGTCTCTATATATTCTGAGGAAAAGTATATTCAAATTGGATTTTATATTGGCTTGCGACAAACTCACAGAAGAACGCGTTTACGCGCTCATTTTATATGGCCGGCCTGGCCAGTATGGAAATGGATAGCGCGTAAACGCGCTCGTGCCAGCGAACCGGTTAAACGTTTTCTGCAAACAATGTGTTAATCATCTCAGAAAGTGGTCTTATACAAGTGTTTTATTTTTATATTTAAAACTATGTTAAGACTATGAGCTTAACATACTGCTGGACTAACGCATATTATATACTCACCAGGCCAAGAAGCTGTTCTTGAAGGGTGTTGAGCACGAACAAAACGGGAAATTGTACGAGGCTATTCAATTCTACAAGCGTGCAGTACAGCTCATCCCTGACATAGAGTTCAGGCTCTACGAAAGCACCAAGATGAAGACCAAGGGTGCCAGAGAAGAGTCGCCACACCATAGTCCAGGTATTTTATAATTTTATTATAATATGGTATTTTATAACTTTTTCTTGTCAAGTTGTACATAATACAGCTCGAGGGCAGTATCCTTTTTTTTAAAAAGGAATAACCCGCAAAGCCTCTACTTATAGAGGCTTGTCTGCAGGTAGGGTTAGTAAGGATAAGGAAAGAAAATGTGAAAAATACATCACTTACACCCAGACCGATAGAAAGTATTTTTTTCTTAAACTTATTTTGCGATAGGCAGAATTGTACCAGCGACTCCAGTTTCGCGGTCGAGTGTCTACCTAACTATGCCACGGCGCCAGTCTTAATATAATACTTTTTATTTTATTTTATTTTTTTATTTTTCTTTTTTATTGGTAAACCAACAGAATATTTCGACAAAAATAACATAATATGAGAAAATACAAAAAGAATAACAATTCCAATTATAGGTTTCCACCTAAGAAATGTAAAAATAAAACAATTTAAATAAACTGTCATAAAAGCATAACTATATAGAACATTTCTTTATCAACTGGTCAAATAGACATCAACAATTTTTCTTTTAAACGTATTAAAAGAAACATTATTGATGTCTATGTTAATACTATGTTGATTTATGTATCAAATTTGTTGTGGCAAAATCTGATGTATAAGCTAATTTTTATTTTGTTTATTTAATTCTAGAGAGTATCAAAACGCCCAACAAAGGAGAAGAGAACACACCGAGTGATGATGAATTTGAAAATGAGGACTTTTTGGAACGCATTGAGAGAATTGTATCCAAAACTGGGTGTTTCTGTCAACCCGAGCATGAACAGAGGGTAAACCACTTATTAATATTAATTTAATTAAACCATATCCGCTCCCTAGGTGGAGCATATGGAGTCCACAAACTGTCTCCAGGCTTTTCTGTCAGCTGCCAGATCCGCGTCCCGAAGTTCTGACGAGAACTGCCGACGAATTGTCAGCAGTGGTCGTCCTGGGCGGCGCAAACCTGATGCCTTGATGAACTTATTAATATACGAAGCAAAAAACAATTATTGAATTAGTATGGTAAAATTACAGCAATACTAACACAAATAATTGGGAACACGATTGACTTATTCTATCTTGAACTGGAAATTTAAAAAGGCAACACTTCATCTGATTTCTTATTATATGATTATTTCTCTTTTTTAATTTTACTTAGTAAATACCGCTATTTCTTAAAATCTATTGTGACCCGTGTTTCGATGCATTCCACATATGGTGTTTAAAAATTATGCGGAACGCATTGAACACGAAACGCATGTAAGCACGAAAATTGATTCGGAATGCATCGAGTCAATAAATTTTAAGAAAAAGTGGTATTTAATAAGTAAAATTTGAATAAAAAATGTATAGATTTACCTAAGTGACTGCCAAATCAATTAGTCAAATGATTATTTCTAAAATAATCATGCAATAAATGTTAACTAATTTTTACTGGCTGCTTTTAACCAGTCCAGGAGTATGGATGTAAATTAACTTGCAACAGTGCCAATTTCCCTTAAAGGAGTATGGACGTTAATGAACGTCGAAGTCCGTCTGTCAGTTAGTATGATGTAACTTGGATAGCAATGACATCTGTAGGTATTTATGTGTAATTTTGTCATAATTGAAAAATATTACAAATAGGTGTTTATTAAAAAAAAAATATTTTAACATAATTTCTATCTTCATAAAACATCGATTTAATGAATAAATTTTTTTTTCATGTAAAAAGAACCCACTCCCCAGAGAAAATCTGACATCAATTTTTGTACTCCTGGAAAGGTTAAGTTTATTAAAAAAAATATATTTTAACATAATTTCTATCTTCATAATACATCGATTTAATGAAGAAATTTTTTTTTCATGTAAAAAGAACCCACTCCCCAGAGAAAATCTGACATCAATTTTTGTACTCCTGGAAAGGTTAAGTTTATTAAAAAAAATATATTTTAACATAATTTCTATCTTCATAATACATCGATTTAATGAAGAAATTTTTTTTTCATGTAAAAAGAACCCACTCCCCAGAGAAAGTCGGACATCAATTTTTGTATTCCCGGAAAGGTTAAGTATGCTTAACACTGACAAAATAATTGATTGTTATATTACTAATGTGATTGGCGTTTCCTATCGGCAGAATGTACACATATCCTGCTTGCCGATGGAGCTGGTCTTGTACCTGCTGCGCTGGGTGGTGTCCAACGAGCTCGATCTGCTGTCTCTGGAGCGGTGCGCGGCGGTCTGCCGGGGGTTCTACCTCTGCGCTCGTGACCAGGAGATATGGCGTCTCGCTTGTATCAAGTAAGCACTGCAATATACACTAAAGCATCAAGTTAATTTTAAAATTTTTTAATCTGAAATATATGTGGAAAAAACGAGAAAAAAGTAAAATAAAAAGGAAATAAAAAAATATGATCTCCGGATTTTTTTATTTAGTAGTAGTTAAGATTTGATTGGATACAGATGACGGAAGTAGAGCTCAGTGTGAAGGACATAACTATATGGATAAGGAAATGGAGGAAGAATAGTAGGGTATTCATTAAGAAAAGGAATAGGAAAATAGTAGCGATGTCCAAGTATGTCCAAGCTTGTGGGGACTGACCGGAGCCATTTCATCATAACATAACACGTTACGATGCGAGCATTCAGGCAGTCAGTACAGCGAGCCGAGCGCTCCATCCATAGTTTCGGATGCTCGCTGATGCTCGCTGATGCTCGCCGCGAGTAATGTTACGACGTTACGTTACGATGAAATGCTCCGGTCCGCTACCTTAAGGTGGAAATTTGCTTCCAATATCCTCATAATAAATGTTTTTTGATTTTTTATTCACTTTGTAGCCACTCTCAACAGCGATTTAGTTCTACAGCAGAAAAACTCTGAAGTTTTTAAGCCAGGATATACGTCTTCTTCC